>NC_135550.1:9533407-9553407 GCF_964340395.1 Glandiceps talaboti | reverse complement strand
CTCGGTATTGACTTATGGGGTTGAGTAGCTGCATATTTTACTATTGCAGTTGCTATGTGTCAGGTTAACTTTGGGTATTTGTAAAAATTACCATGAGAAGTGAAAAGAGTAATGTTAGGTTGTGGGCGTTTTTATATAGCGCTTTCACACTCAAAGCGTTTTACAATTATTACCCCCTGGCTGGGATCTATATCGGCACAACAGCCCTTTATACTTCCTCAACTCCCAGGGGCGCATACAATCCATTGCAGCCTTTGTAAGCGTATAGGATTAAAGCATTCACATTGCAACCTCTATCCTACGAGGCTAATTATATGGCTGGGTGGACTGAGGCGCAATCGTGGTTCTAATCTTGCCCAAGGAACAAACGGCAGTGGGGCCAAAACCTGCAACCTGCAGATTTCAAGCCGGCCACTCTAACCATTCGCCCATCATGACACCATAGGTAGGATAGGAATGGGAACTGTATCTAACTAACGGTTTATAACACAAACAAAATGATTACGAGTATTTATCAAGTCAAAAGTAAAAAGACAGGTGTGAAATGTACAGTGTTTATGAATGGATAAAATACCTAGATGCATAAATCAGGGCCTCTAGTGTGGGCACGAATGTCAGAGAAGGTAGTTTTGCGGGTAATACGTTTGATTTGTTATGTAATAAATATCATTGCTACATGTAAGAAGTGAAAGGACTGCCCCAGATCTCGATACAGTAGCTGTTATGTGGAAGGGTTAGCGAGTTGTACATTAACAGAAGAGTAGATTTCGGACGAAAGTACCGAAGTTGTGAAATAATCCCCACTTTTGTTAACAATAGCTTTGAAAACGTTTTGAATGCGAGACTTTCAGTTAAAATTGACGTCATGAGAAACAACAAGATAAGTTGTCGAAGAGACGTTGATAAAAATTGCCCATGTGTAAAAAGAAATAGATGATGTTCATGATTCCCGCATGTGGAAAATAATGAATAATTGAAGAAAAGATTATTTTAACAACTAGATTCTCATCTATTTAAATGTTTTGCGCTCAATTTTCGTTACTATCCTGTTTTTAGCAAAACACTTGACAAATTATCAGCCACTAGAGACAATTCCAATTAAAAACTCAGAATTAGTACGTGTAGATTACTGCTCTACGAGATGACGTCAAATGCTTGCATGGCGGAATCTCTGATATCAGAATTAGGACGTGTAGATTACTACTCTATGAGATGCATGCATAGCGGAATCTCTCTTATCAGAATTAGGACGTGTAGATTACTACTCTATGAGATGCTTGCATAGCGGAATCTCTCTTATCAGAATTTCGGCGTTTATTGACACCGAAATATTGAATTTTGCTGCTTTCAGAGAAATAAACCAAAATTCCTTAATATGACGTTTTTTTGGACCGCAACACATACATACATACATACATACATACATACATACATACATACATACATACATACATACATACATACATACATACATACATGCATGCATGCATGCATGCATACATTCATACATACATACATACATACATACATACATACATACATACATTCATTCAGCCAGTCATTCATTCATCCATCCATCCATCCATCCATCCATCCATCCATTCATTCAGTCAGTCAGTCAGTAGTCATATCATGGCACATTACATTGGTCATGTGTTTCAATACTTATAATGAATTGTTTCATTACACTTCTAGGACTGATACGACAGTCTATGCAAAGGTTAATGGAGGAAAATACAATTTCATCGTTGAAAAGGATGATGGTCATGCCATCCCACAAGATGCTGTAAGAACAAGGGGGAGGGAGAGAGAGAGAGAGAGAGAGAGAGAGAGAGGGAAGAGAGAGACTGAGAGAGACTAAGAGAGGGAAGGAGGGGGAGAGATGGAAGGAGAGAAGGGAGGGAGAGAGCGAGGGGAGGGAGGGAGAGACAGACATACAGATAGAGACAGACATATCAAGTAGGGAAAGATTATGATGATGTCTCTTCCACAATAATACACAATATTACCGAAATTTCTAATTCTCCCTGATACTACAATCACTTTACTGTCAAATAAAACAACATTAACATATTTTTCCAGGAATTCTGGGATTATCTACTATCCTCATCGAGAGAGTGGGGACTGATTATGTATGAACAGGTAAGGATACAGTCAAAATATGTCAATTTCAATTTCAGATTTCGAATACAAAATCAACTTGACTGTTGTTATTTTTTCCATTTGTGTAATTCTTTCACAAACTTCTAACCTTGTCACCTCTCCATAACAATTCACAGGATTGGCTTAACCACGAGTACGAGAAGATGCACGTTACACTGGAGAACGTAAGCGTTGCTAAAGATTGGTTGAATCAAATGGGTAACGGTGCGTCCAAGAATGACATGACGATACAGTATTGTATGCCTATGCCAAGACACGTTCTCCAAAGTTTAGAAATACCGGCTGTTACTCAGGTTAGGCCTACTAATGTACTCTGTACTACTGTAAGACAGTGCAGCAGAAATAAAAGAACATCAGTTTGCACTAGTGAATTAAAATGCACAGTTTTGGCCATTTGAAAAATCGAAATATTTCAAGTGAACAGTTGGTTTTGCTATTTCATGTCTTGAGCCTTTAAATATTTCTAGGTCTAATATTTATATGATTTATTGATGACAGCTTTAGTTAGTACCAACATTTTGTAGTATTTCAATACACGTGTATTGTCCCACGTGTTGCAAACCCACTCTAACTTAGTTAGGAACTAGAAGTGGGATTCAGGTATAAAATCGAGCACAAGCTTAATGAATGTTCCATTGCACTATCATAATGTTTTTTAACAAACCACATAGGAGTCTTAGGCCAAAAACCACAGCATGACTGATCAGCTCATCCCAGCAGTTTGGTATAAGGGTTCTACCCTTGCTGTTGATCTCAATGAATTTTGGCTTTCCCGGATAATTGACAATAACGTTGGTAATTTGTCAGTACATATGTTTCAATGGCTTAATTCTTCGAAATTAAAGTGACTGAAAGCGGAACAACACGTCTATTACGAAAATCGTCCTCATTGAAGTGACGTATTGACATTTAATCACGAAACGAAACCTAAAAATAGGAGTGACAACGAGTGCACACGTAAACACAGTCTTTTAACTTTCATTTTATTTCTCGTTTAGATCCGAGCTAGTGACGATTACCAGCCAGGCAACGATCAATGGCAAATTGGTCTATCTTCAATTCTACACAGTGCCATAGGACTAGCACCGTTCAAGGATACACTCTGGTCTGTTCCTGTGCAAACTGGCAACCCGAGATACCGAGGTACTAACTTCACTGAAACAAGGAATTTGGATATTAAGTTGTCTTAAAGCATAAATTTGTTTATTACACCTACACTGCCTGCAACTGGGATAGGTTTTCAACAAGCAAACAAGAATGTATACGTATTCACTAAAAATTGTAATTATTTATTTAAAAAGCCACGTATCTCTTACTCATCAGTGGTCGATTTTATCAATAGGCAGCGTAGTGATAAGTTTAATCATCTTGAAGGGAATCTGGATTTTGAATCCATCTCCATGTTAGTTTGATTTGCCTCGATGCCTGTACATGGTAGTGCTCATAAAATGTTCAATATCGAGGCCCAAACTTATTGTCTCAAGCACAGTCTTCTTAGTTGTCTGTGTCTCAAGCTAAAACTGTTATGATATATACATTCGTCAGAAGTTCTTTTCTGTATAGTCATGATCTTAACTGTTGTAATGGGTGATACATTTTGACGTGTTCATTTACAGACAAAACAGAGCCATATGTAGAGTTACAAAATGTTGTCGCTACTCTGAGTACCGGACCGGTTGGTCCCAGTGATAAAATTGGTTTCACCAATGCCAGTCTAATTATGAGGTAAGTTGAAACCTTTGACAGAAATTCTGGGGGTTTTTTAAATGTAAAAAGTAAATATTAACAAACCGGTGACGCTGTGTTCATTTTTATTGCGAGACTGATAACCATATTGTATCAGACGTTTTGTTTGTTTTCAATAATTCCTAGGAATCTTTGTCGGAAAAAATAAAGTTGAATGTGAAAAGCTAAACTTTTGGAAAAATTTGCGTAATCTTAAAGATAAGCTAGATATATGGAAATCAAGGAATTTGACCATTAGAGGACGAGTTACCCTAGCAAAGACTTTTGGTATCACTAAGTTTATTCATATTATGAAATCCATCTCAATTCCAGAACATGTCATTAAAGAAGTTAGGGCAACCCTTTTTAATTTCCTTTGGAATAAGAGGAAACACCACATCCGTAATAATACTCTAATCGGAGACCTTAGCATGGGAGGTCAAAAAATGATAGATGCAAATTTGATGAATAAAGCCTTGAAGTTATCACATTTAAAACAACTAATAAGTAACGAGTTATCATGGACTCTTATCCCTTCCTACTATTTTAAAAAAGTAGGGGGGCTGGACTTCCTGTTAACTTGTAACTTTGATGTAAACAAACTTAGTGTAAGGCCTCCAACTTTCTATTGCAACATGTTACAATATTTTAATGAATACCGTTTTAACCCAGTTACTCCTGAAGAAGTAGCCACTGAAATAATTTGGAATAACAGGAATATTTTAAGAAATGGAAAATCGCTCTACAGCGCAAGTTGGCTTGAAAATAGAGTCAAATACGTGAAAGACCTATTTAATCAAAAGGGAGAAGTACTTTCTTGGCAAACATTTAAAGAAAAATATGATGTAGGACAAGATTTCTTACTGTACCACAGTATTATTGCTGCAATACCCTTGAAATGGAAATCTTTATTAAAAACAGGAGAATTTATTAAGACAGCTGAGGCAAACACTCCCAAACATGTGAAACAAATGCTCCAAGGAAATAATACAACAAGAAAATATTATAATCATTTTAGAGATAGAGTTGCTGAACCACCTACCTCACACGCTAAATTTGCAAACTGTGATTATGCGCAAAACATTGATTTAAGACCATATTGGAAGTTAATTTACAAAACGACCAGAGAAGAAAAACTAAGATCCTTTCAGTTTAAAGTACTCCACAGAATCCTGGCAACAAATGTCTATCTAAAAAATATATCTATTAAAACTGATTCCTCATGCAGTTACTGCGGTGCAGAGGAAACGTTGGAGCATTTGTTCTGGGGATGTAAAGTGGTCAAAGCGTTCTGGTCGGAATTTCAAAGTTTTATAAAGGGTAAAAATATTCAACAACAAAATTTATCATGTAAGGACGTCATACTAGGAGTTATTCCAAAAAGGGACAATACAGTATTAAATCATCTAGTGCTACTGGCAAAATATCATATTTATGCAATACGATTTTCTAGTATTGAGCCTTCTATTCATATATTCCAGGAAAATATGAAAACGACGATGTTATCTGAAAAAATTAATGCTGAAAAAAACAATATTACAGCATTTGAATTGAAATGGAATCTTTTATTGACAAGCTGAGAATTTAGAAGTTGTTTGTCCGCCAGTTTCTGAAGTAAAATATCACATCTTCATTTCATTTCATTTTGGTACACGTGCATACACTTTTCCCCTTTCCTTAGTTATTTGCGATTCAACGTACTGATGCCTCGCTTCTTCCTCCCTTTTGTATTGTTATCCGTTGTGTAATGTTCTTTTTTTGTTGTGTAAACTTTTGTAAATGCATATAATAAAAAAAAAATAAAAAAAAAATAAAAAATAAAAAATAATTTACGATCTTACGGTAACTTGATGCCTCCACATATCTGACATGTTTACATGACGATGTGTCATTTCTTGCAGATGTTGCAATACCGACGGGTTAATTTTGAAACCATCAAAACCCGCGACGGCCATAGATTTACAAATTATCCAGGTTAGTTGCTTTATATTCGATTTCTAAATTTTCTCAATACAGACAAAAAAAGAATAAAGGCTCAAAAAGTGAATGTAAAAGCGTTCACTTCCTGTCAATTTTGTCAACAAATATTAATTGGGTAATATAAAGAATATCTTGAGTCACAGAGTGTTCACTTGTTTGCTGTTGCCATGGTTCCTGGTTTTCACTTCTGTACATAGTATGTGCGATTTATCTTTTTTATTTTCACTGTAAACTAGATCAAGAACCAAGTTGAGCGACGACTCTGAGTAAGAAACTACAGACAAGTTGGTTGCGACCGTCCTTCGATTTTTGCGTAAATTTTAGTGTTTCATTCAGAGGGTATTGATTTGTGTCATATTAAATGCGTATTTTTGATCCTTTCCTTAAAGAAAGCGTTTGGTTCTGGAGGTCCTGATGGTGAAGTTTGGTCTACGTACATTGACATTGCGGGTTATAGGTTTGGTACTCTACTATGGGTCAATGTGAAAACACCCTATCCTATTACACCACAACAAGCAGGGTTTGGCAAGGTGAGTTCATACACCCTGCTTTACTATGACCATATGACAGTTGTCGAATTTTTTTTAGATCTATTACAGTAATTCTATCATTTACAGCGGATTTTAAAATACTGTTCGTGCGCTCTGTTTGATACGCCAACGCAGAAGCCAATAAGAAACTACACATGCTACACTTTAATACCAAGATCATATTATTATATATATTGCTACATTTATTCTGAATTAAATAGACAATTTAAACCAAAACGCAGACACTTCGGCGCCAATGTTTTGATGTCTGCATTTGATGTGTCTGGATGGAGGGCATCTCAGTTCATTTCATTTAGACAAAAAGTTGCAAGAAACTGTATTTATTCAATCATGCTATCTTGAAGTGTAGCATGTGTAATTTCCTATTTAGTTTCTGCGTGATTGCATCAAACAGCGCCGATGAACGGTATTTAGAAATCCACTGTATTAAACTTAGGTTGGTATGTGCTAAGTCAGCGCAGTAGACATACTAAATACAAATATTTGACTAGATGAGACATCACATATAATGAATAAACATTGATGAGTCAACAGGTATACAATAGATATTAAAGATGGGGAAATGTTATGGGTTTTTTTACAGCTTGGTGCCAGTTATGCATTCAGTGACAGAGACCCAGTGAAGACGTTGGTGAAATTTGATGAACAGAATCCATTGAATCAACACAAATGTGGTAAAGGAGACTTTGGTCTTTGGCACACGGCACCTGAAATTAAAGTAGGGTAAGTTCATTATCGTACATGGTGTTAAAGGGTAACACCATTCCAGTAAATACATGTATTTTCGTAAACCTTTGATTCTGTAGAGTCTACTCACGATTTGACACATCACATAAATTTCGCTCGGTTGCCGAGAGACACCAAGTTGAAACTTTATTTCACCTCTATTGTTCTTTCAAAGATACACCATTGCATGATGGGTCTTACCAGATATGAATATTTATTAGATGAACACTACATATTCATGACTTTATCTGAATGAAATAAACACTTGGGGGGGGGGGTCATGCATATTCAAATAGTTCAATCTTCGATCTTCACCTAATCCATATTCATGTCGGCTGATGCAACAATAGCGGTGAAAAAGAGTCATGAAATGATTTTCCAGAACCTAAAGTTTATGAAAATACCTTTATCTCCTGGAGTGGCATTCCTCTTTATAGTATTGGTATATTTGACACCTTCAGTTACGGGCAGTTATAACTAAGCAGTTAATGTTGGAATAGTCGCTGCATGCACCTTATTAAGGATGACTTTGATTTTTGGAATCTTGGGATTTCTAGGAGCATCAATACAAGGTGCCTAAGACTGGATGTAGTCATGCATGTATACCAGGTAGATAATCTTATATAACATCAGCAGCATGATCTAAACAGAAAAGTCAATCTATCTATCTAATAAATTTATATAGCGCCAAATATCCAAAGAAAACAATGTTCAGTGGCATGGCGCTTAGAGTTAGAAATGAGATGAAAAAGCTCTCTGAAATATGTGAGTTTTCAAGCTTCTTTTAAAAATGTTTACATTGGGAGAGGTTTTAATGTCCAGGGGTAGAGAGTTCCAAAGTTCAGGAGCTGCTGAAGAGAAGGAGCGGCGACCATAGGAAACCAGATTCCATTTGGGTGTATGCAGAAGGCATTTGATGCAGAAGGCATTTAGGTGTATGCAGAAGGCATTTATCCGATGAACGAAGAGTGCGTAATGAAGAACGAGGTGTAATCAAGTTCTTGAGATATTGTGGAGAGATTCCATTTATGGCTTTATAAGTGAAGAGCAGAAGTTTGAAAACAATACGATGAGATACTGGAAGCCAATGAAGTTGTTTTAGAATAGGGGTTATGTGTTCGAATTTCCTGGTGCGCGTAATAATCCTAGCTGCCGTATTTTGGGCACGTTGTAAGCGCTGTAAGTGAACGTCAGGCAGACCATATAGTAAGGAATTACAATAGTCTAGCTTCGATGATATAACAGCATGGACGAGGGTGGTACAAGAATCCTGAGAGAGGTATTTCCTGATGTGTCCAATTTACAATGTTGCATGTTTTATGAATCTGATATCGTCTGAAACAAGAATGTCCAACCAATGCATGTGTAAGTTTCTATTTTTAATGTCCACAATATGATCTATCACTTTCATTCTTTATTACGCCCTCTCTCGTTCCATTTTAGAGAAAGAAGCGTCTTGATTCTTGGTGAATTGGCCAAGTGGGTGAAGATGTCACCACAACGCGTGTTGGAAATTATGACGTACACTAGTGACGTCATTTTAACTTTACAGGGTGGTGTCAATGAAGTCGTCGAATTCACCGTTGTATACACTGATGATATGACCACACCTCATCAAATTAAATGCACTGTCCCTGAATCTGGTAGAATGCTGATGCACCTGTCAAACGGACAGTGCCATCCTTATTAAAAGTAGATGCTGGTATAGATACTGATACAACACCTCATCAAATCTAGCAGAGTGTAGATTCACCTGTCAACGAACAATGCCCCACTTATCAATACATAGGAGTCTATTTATGATCTGACTACCATACACACATCATCAAATAAAATGGAACTGTCCCTGAAACTTGACCGTATGCAGATACACCTGTCGAATGGGGACTACAGCTTGTACACAAAATGTTGGCGTCGTATGATTTGTAAGAGTCTATGACAAAAATTCTCTAAACCATTATTTTATTAGTATGTTCATTTTTCAATAACCATAGGGCAAAATATATCTCTAGATTTTACTTTGATCCTCCGTCTGTTCAGCAGAACTTCGTGGTATTTTTATTTCATGCCATGAAACTACGTAAAGAAGTTATCAGTGTTATGTAACAGTTTCAGTGCCGAATACGGAATAAATAGACCAATTTATAAAACTGTAAAATGACAAAAAATCACATTTCTGACAATAGAATACACTTTAAAGGTCTGAGTATCTATGTTGTCTGAGGGCGCTATTCATACACGCCCACGAATTAAAACATTTGAAAAGGTCAATCATATAAACAAATAGTCTGCCTTTCCATCATGATACATTGAAATTATTTGCAATTACTTTTGTACTAAGGAACAAGATTGAAGGGGCGTATTTTGACATCTTGCAATAAAACAGTTGCCCCCGTAAACCATCTTATTTGAACAGAGAACAATAAATAATACATCGCCGTTTTGGGAATTCAATCGGTCAGTGAGCCGTGGCGATGTAACCAGTCTTACAGTTACACCTGAATGAACTGTTACATTCGTAACTAAGATAATTTTATGAAATTATTCCGTTCCTACTGCTCAGTTAAAATGACACACTGTGGGTTCGCGAGTTCACATCCCGTCAAGTAGCAGAGATGACGGTAAACCACAGAGCGTTCTCAAAATAGAAACACGGCTGACCTATTTTGACAAGTTATGTCTAAGGGTTATGCAACTTGCAATGGTGAAGGAAAAAAACGAAAGGGGGTTAATTAATGCAATTCGACGCGAGGTACGATTCATCAAAGGAAGTTGAAACGGGGCTATGGCCTTTACACGGCACTCATATCTTGAAATTTGTAATCAAATAAAGTAGAAAGTTATGTCACGTGATGAATAAACATACTTATTTACCTTTGTCACGTAAGACAAGTAATCATTAAAACTGTTTACGTTTCAAGTCGTTGATTCGTCAAGTTCTGTTTTTCTTCGACTTCAACTGATAAAATTTTTATTTGAAGTAACGCATTGGTTATTAATATTGTGTTGTGTAAGATACACTGCTATTCACTGTAATCTTTTAGAATTTTATTCTTCTGAATTTACCTACAATTGCAGGTGTTTGGATTTTTAAAAAAATATATATTTGCAAAAGCTAACCAAATTTTCATAGTCAACAGCAATGACTACTTGATAGTGTAGTCTGACCAATATGAAATACACACTTAGGCCTTTAAAAAAGTGTGGCTCCGATTACGCTCAATTTTAGAATAGGTGGGGTACTTAGATTTTTTACCATGTGCGTGTGTCTGGTTAAGTTCAGGTAGTTATGTTTTCCGTTGTTTTCTATATGGTCTCTGTGTTATTGGTTTCTTCCCATCAGATGTACAGCCATTACAAATGGGAATAACAGTTTTATAATGCCTTTTTAAGTTGATGTCAGTTTCCGCATCCACTATTTCTCGCGAGACTTCACAATTTTCGCGATTTTATTTTGTTTTTCCCCGAATACGTAAGATAAGTCGATGGTCGGCAGTGAAAAACAAGGTGGGGGTCGGGTAACCAGAACCAAACCCTTTTTTTAGGCCTTACAGGTAAAACTTCAGAATATTTACTAAAAAGCGTTATTTGTGTATTCACGATCACAATGCCAATGTTCCTACTGTACCATTATCAATTGGTAAATGGTAATAGAGTGTAATAGAACGTTTGAAGTTGAAACTACTGTGCCATGAGATTATAAGGTTGGCGGATGACGATAATTGTGTGCGATTGTAGGCGTGTAAAGGTAACAAGTAAAACAGTCCTTATTAATAAGTTCAATCATGACTGTATACTCTTTGCATTTATCACGGCGTCTTAATTTTACTGGAAAAGTGAATCAGTCTTAAAACTTTCGATTATTCCTACGTTTAAATACCAAACAATTATGTTATGTGTGGCTGGCGGTTAAAAAAACCAGATAGCTCTAGAAGGCCTGCTGTCTAGCTACGACAGAGTTGACTAACTTTCTAATTTGCGCATGCGCATTCATGAAATACTTCAACAAAAAGTTGATAGATTCATTGCCCTACGTGCTTGAACAAATATTGAATTTTACCTTCATCATCAACACTTGTTAATAATAATAATAATGATAATCTTTATTTGTCCAAAAGAAAAAAATTGGAAATGTGACTTGGTTTACAAAGCCTCCCCAAATATTACAACATAATAAATACAACACTAAGACAAGTGGGAAATCCATCCATTGTTGGGTTCTCTTGGAATTACTTACCCTCTAAAACACCTGCTTGGCTTAAAAAGGAATAGCCTGTACAAGTATGAGTCCATAACTTTCTTGGAAATGCTAATGAAAGTGCAATGCTCTTCAATAGCAAATTGATTACTCTATGGGCGTGGTGTTTCCTTATGTCCAATTCAATATAATCACAAAAATTCATTTTGAACAAACGTCAAAAAAATTAAATGTGTATTCAATTATATTTTCTATCATATATCCTCTGGGATGTAATCTACTCTGCTCGATGAGTGGGACAAAATTACTACAGAAATGAAATTAGCCTCTTATGCGGTTAAAGCTCCCGACAGTGTGGGCCGTCATGTTCTAAAAGTTTCTCTTTTTATTGATGAACGTTATTGCTTCAAGCGGTTCGACGTCTCGAAAGTCCTGAACACATCATATATATGGTAAGCAAATGATCATTCATAAATGTACGAAAAATGACTTATCATTATTCAACTGCAGAACTCACTATATTTACATGGGTTAGTTATTTATCATGGAATACTCTCTTGGTTCTTTTTCGCTCATGTAATCAGTCAAAAGTTAGACGGGTATAGCCATCGATTGCAGACATTTTTCCAGGCGACATAACCTCTCTGGGGGAAACGTCAAATAATTAATCATTGTATTAGTTCCTTCAAAGAGTTTGTATACAGAAAAAAGTGAAAAATTCAATGTGGATGACGGAGGAGTGAACAAAGATTCCACCGCACTTTAACTCAATCGTTCAGGCCTTGAAGTATAATATAATTGTGAAAGAAAGCTCTCGGACTTTGAAAAAAAATGGAATACAGAGAATGTTCCAGCTAAACCAGGGTGCTAATTCCTTCGTTTTCATCAAATATCATTAGCTGCAGGGTAGCATTATCAACTCGGCCTTTGAACCGTAATAGGTGTCATGGGAAGCGAGTAGTATATTGCTTTGTCCTAATAACTATATCGATGCTATCTCTACAGACGAGAAACTGAAACAAAATTTTATGGTTAGTTCATATCAAATTAATACAAAATGAGTGCAAAATACAGACACATCAAGCAATACATTGCATTCACGTGGTTATATTTGCGTGGCACTTTTGAAGTAATTCTGGTAATTGGTTGTTATAAACTTGTGATCCATAAAGGGCACCGAATGTTGTATATCACCATGACTGCGTGGGCAGCATATGTGAACCTACTTAGGCTGCCGAGAAAAAAACATCCGTTAGTTGTTTTAGGATTGGATCAATATTTTGTTTCTCAAAACTTTATTTTTTTAAATATAACTTGACCATAATTCAATATTGTAGACAACGTTTTGAAGTTTTACCGGTGCCGTAAATAGCGATAAAACTCATCGCGGAATTGCTAAGGTTATACCGATGACTCTATGATGGATTACGATGCACGATGCATCATTACAGCGTGGTCGAATCGGGGGTTTTTTTACAATCATTTTTGATATATTTTCGTTCCCTTCGGAAAAAAATTCTAGAGATAAAATTTACAAAATGAATTTCGCAATTTTGATAGCTTTTTTAAACGACTTATCACATCATCACGTATATTTAGTTGCTACAAGGATAATCCTATCCCACAGGTTAAAAAATGTGTTTGGTGAAAGCCAATGAAAGTACTCCTCCAATAATAATTGCCTTAATATATTTAATTTATCCAGTTTTACCATCAGACATTGCTATTGAATGGTTTCTCCGGATGAAAGCATCGCCCTATCTCCCATGGAGTTTCCCCTATTGATAAATGTGGAGAGTTGAGAGGAAAGTACAACCTGTGGGGAAGCTTTTGCATCTGATTTGACTTGTAATTATTCTAGAACAAACATTCATGGGAAACCATCAGAACTGTTTCATTTGCTAATACAGCACTTAAAAATATTGAAGCAAGTGGGTGGCGCATTAAATCTAACCTTCCAGTTAGTTAAGCTAATGTTGCAAAATGCTTCTCCTTCTATCAGTAAAATTACAAGCAATATTAATATGAAGTAGTTACATTTTGAGATTGTTGCAGGATTGAAAGAGCGAGGAAAACAGGCCGTTGTCCAATTTTTTCTGTTGTTGGGAGATATTCGATATGCTTTCAAACCCTCTTCTTTGAGCGGTACGTTACATGTTCATGTAAAGCCTCTTCGATTTATGTTTTTTTCCAATATGCTATCAGGAAACAAGTTCTCTTGGTCTTTGCGGTACTTCAAAAGCAGCTGTTCAGATTGAACAAAATTAGCCAGACGACTTTGCACGCTAAGAACAGGAAACAGAGGATGAAAAGTTCATATCGTCAGTGCATGACACACTCCGAGTATCGTTAGATGGTTGTCATGGAAACAGTTTCGTTTCTCATATATTTTAGATCTTTAATTTTCAACGTACATATGAATAGTTCGAGTTAAAAGAAGTACGAATTTGGTGATCCTGATACAGCTGAGGAAAATAAGTTGTGCAGAAACAAAAGACAGAACAGATACAATTGTTCTTTGCGTCTGTCACTTGCAATGTAGATTTATGTACATGTTGCATATGTCTACATATAATCCGCACGTAGTGTACAAAAATGATATGATGCATGTCTTTGTTTTGTCCATCAAAATTATCACAGGGACGCGCTGTCTTTCATGTAGACCTTGTTTAGTAAATCACTCTCTACAAAAGAAAGAGAAGTGCAACAATTGTATTACAATGTATACAAATCATCACCCCTGCAACAAGAGACAAATCCAAGCAATTTTGAATTATATTCCTGTGCAGCTTTACTTTCTTCTGCTGTATGTAAGTGAAGAATAGAACATATCTCATCATTCCATATATAATATGCAAGCCCCTACATTTGGCCCCTGTACGCTCCGTCAACTCCGGAAAATATGTAACCTTTAGCTTCATTAATGATTAAAGCATATTAATTCATCATACCGTGTGGGCCAACTCAGATGACAAGATATTCATAAAAAAAAACGCCGCGAAGTGTTTCAACTCAAATTTTTTCAATGGAACGGATTGGTTGATATAAATGATACATGAAACTTTCTCAGGAAACGACAAACATTGTGGATTACGTAAAACCGTCATTTAAAGCGGTAGTCAAGTTTTAGTCGTTTCCTCAACATCTAAAAGATCCGGCGTCGACGCCAGGTTCCCTCTGTAATATATCCGGTTGCACAAAATAGTTGTGTAAGGATTCAAGAAAGTGTGAGAGATAGTCGAACTCACATCACCATATTTAACTGAATGGCAAGAAGGAGAGAGTCTTATTCAGAAATCCACTTTTTGGGGGTGCTGAGTTGAATGTCAATGTTACGTCTGGGAAATTAAAATTGAGAAGTTAATCTATTGTAGAATTTAAAAAGACACATCAAATTAAGGGATAAGGATCGACATTATCATTTCTTGTGCAGTAAAGCGCAAAAAATGCGCAATTCGGTAATGTATTCCATGCAGCTGAATATAGTGACTATTTTAATATACGAATACAGTTCAAGGGAATGCAATTTTTTATCAAATACCGCGTACTTGATTTACACAATATACAAAATGTAGTAGTTATGTGAGAATTATGAAACATTTCAGGATTAAGGCTTTGCTAAAAGTGTTGCTGTTTTGATCAAAGACTGAATTGCTAAATCCCATCATCGGAATGTAATGGTCACGTGAGAACGGTTGTACTAAAAGTGATTCATCTTTTCTCATACCTTTACTGAATGCACTGCCCGATGAGCAAATAACTTACCATACGCCGCTAAACATTTTAACATTGAAGAATATTATACATATGGTAAAACTAACAATTTACAGGGGGAGGGAATACGACAAACCCTAACAATCCTTTTATAAGTAACCTGCCATAAACATCTGACTCGACTGTGTGCTTTACGATGACGTCAGAACATTACGTCACAAAGATTGTAATATTGCAATGTTCATTTCATAGAACTGATGACGTCATATGCATCCTGAAAATAGAGTGAACGACCCTTCTCCTACGCAAGAGTGGAAATTTTATGGGAGATTATTTAAACAAGTCGGACTTATTCGTTATAAATAACCATTTTTAAAAAAAAGTCGGACTCTAAAAATAATATCCAAAGGTATTTATTGATACATGGAGATTTGTCGATCATCTACTTCAGTATACGAGTTTATAACCTCCGATAATTCAATTGAATATAATGATGTTCTGTTAAGTAATCGCTCAGAGTTCAATAAATTGTAATTTAAACGCTACTCTATTACACAGAAATCAATTATATCATACAATTTACTTTTAAAGCTCATTACAGCAGTGGAATTAATATACATCTAAATTTTCTACCCGAAACAAACCTCAAGCTTCATTATATACTATGGTGTATGATTTTGTGACATACATTGGATTCTTTTGCGGAGAACTCACAACTATTTCTAAGGCTGAATTAACTGATCAATTAGGTTATATTTTGGTATTTTCAATTGCGTCAAACATTCACTCACTCGTTCATTGTTCATCATTTAACGGCAGAGACTTTTTGTGCATTGCTTTGAAGACACACTCCAAGTTAATCCTTTGGAAATAGAAACGGAAACTTTGTCATTCAGACTTAGTTGACCCAATATCGAACGACGTGTCGAAGGTTAGATGGTTATGAACATGAAGGTGGGTTTGATTAATTCCGTACAACAGTTGTCAAGTTCAGGAATGCGAGTTCAGATTCAAGTCACTGATTCGTTAACTTTGAATTATAATTTCAAATACACGTCCATGAACCCTATAAGACGTACGTGGCAGAATAATTAAATTCAATGATGCTATGAAAAGTACAGAAAAAAAGGAAATATTACACCTCCTAAGTAGATGAGTACAAAAATACCTTCAGTCGTTGACTCACCAGAGAAAAACTATACGCCATGCTTATTTTTTCCCACAACAGAAGCGTTCCGATATCTGCTCAGATACAACATCGCTAGGGAAATATTTCCTGGCAGGTGTTTTGTAGGCAGTAATCAAATCAAGTTTGATTGTGTTTTTCCCATTACACACTGGCCAATGACCCAAAGAAACCAAATTGCTTTAATCCTTTTTTTAAAATGGTATCAAACCTGACGTAGTCCATCTTTTGTATCATATAGCTTTATTGAGTAGAAACTGCAGACTCTGCGAAAGAACAAGAAACAATTAGGTTTAATTTGTTAGTATAGTGTTCTAAGGACGACGGATCTTCCATCTTCCCCTTTTTAAGAGCATGTTGAAATTTTCAGAAATTGGTAAACCTCAACATGCTGGTATAGTATCTTCTTATTAGAAGTTCATGATTTTATATATAGATCATGTTACTAGTCATATTTACCATTGCTTCAATGAAAATTGGGAAAATAAACAAGTATCTAAACTCATGGTCAGGTAAGCGTGCAGTCGGGTTTTTAATACATATCTTGGAAATAATTCTTGTGAGATTTGAAATTTACTGCCTAACCTCCCGCCGGCCTCTTTGGCTTCTGCCATACAATGGTCGAGAATGCGACGTCATTTTCCTGCAATAGGAAGATAATAAATTGCTATGCTATACGTTGATTGGTTGGTTTAAATATCCTGTCAAGCGTTGCCAGCGAAACATCTCATCCAGAACATTACTCAATTTGACAAAGCAACACCCCGTGATCACTGTATAAAGGTACTGCATATGTGAACTTTCTGCTGACTCGAGTGCATCAGCCCCCCTGTCCGCTAGCTAAAGTCTGCTGTCCGTAGCCACACCAACCAATGTAAATACATCAGAGAGATGAAGCCTGTTACACTAGTGCTTGTCCTGACGATTGCGGTGGTTCTGCTTGCCTCGCATGGTATGTAGACACTCGTTTCTATACTTCATTAACAATACTTAGGTGTACACTACAACCAGTGTGAGAATCGATCGACCGATGAGTTCAGTCGTTTGTGAATGCATTTGTGTGTTTGTATTCGATGGGTGAGATGAAGACAGACCGATGTGGTCGTTTCATATACTGGCTTCGACAGCGTTCGTTGAGGGTTTAATAAGAGCAGATAGGCCATAAATACACTACATCAATTTCTCAATCCAAAAGCAATTCAGTTTAATATACTACAATTGCAGTAGTAAGTGATCTAACTGTCGATTTATATTAGAATTTCAGTTCCTAGGTACGCCTTGCGGAATGGTAGAATGACCCGTGTCATTAAAAACTCGATACTCAGTCATCAGTATCATTTAAAATCAACGAAGAATAATAACCTACTAAAAAACAGTCCCAACTGTACTAAACATACTCGGCATATAGAAAACACATAAATATCTTACTAAATAATTAAGGTTATCTAACCCGAGGCATTTACAGGTCAACTTCATAAACTATAATCAAATTAGTAAATAATACAATAAATGGTGTTTAATCTTCACTTCAAAGGTATACAACTGTTTGGACAAGTCGAGAAAAGTGATGTCTCACTGTCTATATTGCACGCACGCATACCTAATCGATCGGAACAAACTACTCGATTTCAATGCAAAAGAAAGACACTATTTAATCAAATATTAAACATGCAAAATGAGGTTAAAAACGCGTGTTTCTACATTTTCTTATTCACGTCGTAATGTGGTGGAGTAATTGATTATCTTTTAATCGCTTTGCGGACGTCATAGTGTCCCCACAAAGATATTGTCACTATGCAAACTACATGGTCGTAAATTAAATTCTTGTGTATTGAGACAATATTGTTCATGTCATGCTATTTCGCCCCTCATACGTTTCCAAACGCCAGTGTATGAATATTAACTGATAAGGCCTCATGTAAGGACACACGTCCCGAGTTTAACTTGATCCACCCTCAAACAAGTATGTAAAATAAGCATAGTCTGGAATTATGTTAACTAATATTTCGAGACTAGAATAGTTCTAGCCTATATATATATATATATATATATATATATATATATATATATATATATATATATATATATATATATATATATATATATATATATATATATATATATATATATATATATATATATATATATATATATATATATATATATATATACGGAAAAATAACAAACCTAAATTCCATATCCCGGTTCGTTGCAGATGAGTGGGCCTCAAAGAGGTATTAGAGATAATTAAAACTGTTTGTATAAAATGTAATTTACTTGATTGGTTGATTCAAACTAATTACAAAAAAATGTCAAAGCAGGTTCGGAAACTGGTTAAGCATTCGTGCATTCAAATCACGTAGTATGTCGATTTCACCAAAACAGGTGGACGTGACCGGAAGATGAACAAAACTTTGTATGAATTCCAGGAGTGTTTCCTTTTGCAACTTGATAATTCCCCTAGAGATGAGAGGAGCTGTGACTGAACTGGAGCATCTCTAACTTTCACTCTCCTGTTCGCGGTTCAAGTTTTTGTGTTCATAGTGTGGTGCATATGGACGACACGATATTTAATGTAATCGTTGGGATTTCAGGTTTTTGTCAGACAGATTAAAACCATCGATAAGAGTTCAAAAGGGAATACTACTACCGGCTGAACTCGTGATCCCTACTATGCGCAGTCAAACTTACTCTCGATGATCGATGATGCAGATACCGAGTGACATTTTGATCAATTAGCAAGTACTCTGTGCGAAGGCCTAATTTTCTAATTTATATATTGCGGATTTATTGCCTGTCCAATTTGTCCAAACTAGATGAACTAAACTTTGATATCACCTTGGTTTTCTTTGGAAAATTGCACGAAATATTCATGCGTAAGTTTTCTATAGGCTACTACCAAACTTGAGAGACTACAGAGAGTTTCAATTAGGGGCAAGATTTTTTTTTTACATATCACACGTCTTTTGTCACAAATTGCATAAAGCAAAATATAGACACAGCTATAGTGCGCAAGCATATAAATGATACAATACCACTGTCGGGTGATACAAAGAACATTCAAACACGAAACTTTATTTGCGTTCACAGTGAGATAAAATACAACATTTGATACACTTTCAGTGTCTGTATTTTGTATGTAATTTGTAACACTAAATATGTGCTCGACATAAAAGAACAACGAGCCGCCTAATTGAAACTCTATACTCTCGCTAATGTGGTAGTATACACACTTTCAACATCATAATAAATTCACTGTAAATGTACAGTACAAGATTAAATCTGAGCAATTGCAGAATAGTGGTCGTTTTGGGGGACGATGCAATCTACTTTGTCTTGGAGGGTCTAACCCAATTTCTAGCCATAACCAAACCTTAACTCAAACTCCCTAACTTATTTTGTATGTACAGTTCATCCGATTTTGTACATTCTCGCCCAAACATCTTTTCAAACTATCGATAGTGAATGTGTACGAGTGCACTGAATGTTAAATGTGTTTTTATCCGCTGTGATCTTTTAAACTTAGAAGATTTCAAAGTACATGTACAACGAATACATAATCACAAAATTTGAAAGTGTGATTATCAACGCTTAGCAATTTGCACGAAGATTTATGTGGGCTTTGTCAACTTTGTGTGTCTATTAACTGTGGAATTAAGGGAGGGAGGGAGGGAGGGAGGGAGTGAGTGAGTGAGTGAGTGAGTGAGTGAGTGAGTGGGTGAGTAAGTGGGTGGATGGGGGTGGATGAGTGGGTGGA
>NC_135550.1:9355907-9528407 GCF_964340395.1 Glandiceps talaboti | reverse complement strand
TTTCAGGAGTATATAAATCAATGCTTGTGTTCCACCGTTTCACGGTCGCTCTCGATTTCCTTAAAGTTCGATCAAATCATTTCAAATCTGACAGCCAAACATTAAGATCCTTTGAACGTCCTTAAAAAGCCTAACAAATTCTCATTAATGCTGGTCTTTCAACTGGAAATTCCTAATATATCAGTTCTCAGTTTGTATTCAGCGTGATAAAAGTTCACCAGTTTTAAAAGCGAAATCTGTCGAAAATCTAGGGATATACCAGGCGCATGCGCATTTAATTGCTTGCCAAAACGTCAATTCCATTCCACGTGAACAGAAAGAACTTTAAAATGGCGAAACATATAAATTATTCGTCACAGATGAACTGATCTTACAAATAATTAATGTTTTAACTGTCAGTTTGTGTTATGTCACACGGGAATACTTGATAGCGTTCGGCTATCGTGAACATAACAGATTTCAAGTTAAGCCTAAGCGAATCGTCACCAGTTGAAATAATTTACTGCACTGGCCTTTAAAAAAAATTGAAGTTGTGATTTTTTTTCAACTTTGCAAAATTTATTTCCACGGTGATGACATGATTTCATCAATTCGAATGTGTATAAATTGGTTTCCTAGCGTTTAATTCGAATGATTTAATTTAAAAAGTTCGTTGTTTTTTAATGTCACACATGTGTATACTAAATCGTGAGGAGCGGTATACCCAAATGATATCACATTATTAGCTCCTGTGAACCATACCGGCTGCGACTACTAGATTTTCCTCTTCTTTTTTTTCGTTGTTGCAATAAATCGATTTCATGTAAGTACACGGATTACAATATTGGCCTATTTCCAACTTGTCAATTTCTCTTCTTACCTAACCACCAGGTGCTTGATTGTGTAGTGCAGGTCGTTGCTGGTGCTATAAACGATGATGAAAAGGCGAATCCAGAATGCGCCAAGTTTATCGAAGAAGGTAGTAGTAGTAGTTTATTATAGTGACTTCTGACACATTTTACAATAGGAATACGTAAAATGAAGCATTTTTCACCCAGCCGTTTAGAGTATATCTCATAAGCAGTACAGTTGTCTCGTAAAGATATCATTTAAGTTTTATCACAACAAATCAAATGTATACAAAATAGATTACACATTACTTATATATAAATCTTTCTCTTCTTCTGCTGAAGGCACTTTCAATAAATTTTGCTAGTGGTCGAATACAATTATTTATAACGAATATTAAATTCTGATCAGAACTTAAATTTACAAAAGAATCATTCTCTTCGCTAATTAATTAATTAGTAGTAGTAGTAGTAGTAGTAGTAGTAGTAGTAGTAGTAGTAGTAGTAGTAGCAGTAGTAGTGAAGTAGTTTATTATAATACAGTTCATTGTTGCATGGGTCAGTTATTTTTTTTTGCAACAGCTGGTCTCGCTGACGTCATCACGTACCCTCGTCAATTTAAAACAAGTTCTTCTCTGTCATAAACTCTTGAGAATAGCAGTAAGCTTTACTTTAGTGTGTGTTTACGTAATAAGCAGTTAATTCATCTAAGATTTGGCCCATCATTTCACATTAACTGAAATATTGACATTGTAATATTGCCTCCAGGGAGTGGTTAGTCATAGCCGAATCCCGACGGGTAAAAGGATTTCGTAAATTTTATGTCTCATAAATTATAAATACTATCTTTTTTTTTTTACTTTTAGATGATGTTCCTTGAAACAGATATAGATCTCCGTTCTTCTTCATTACTTGTGTAATATGCCACGTTCTCGTATGACTTTGATAAATTGTTGACACATAGAATTCTTTGTGATCACCGTTTCTTACATAACCATGATAATTTCTCATTAACCTTTTAAATTCAATCAAGCGGGCATCAGTCACCAGCTGTTATTTGATGTTCAAACTTCATTATACAAAGTGTAGGAGAAATTTTAAAAGGTTGTTCACAGTTCAGAAGAATGTTTTGACATTAGAAAAGCGCCGTTACGGTTGATAGAATTGTCAATTTTAACCGTAAATGAGATATTATCATGGCTTTGTCAGAAATTCAGATTTCTGATCAGGAAATTCGACACGTTGAAACATTCATCATTGTAAAGGTTATTTCAGTTGCAGCTATATTGCTCAGTGATAATACTGTACAAGGTTTACAACATAAAAAGCAAAGAAGAATGCATGTATATAAATTATAATGCCATCACATCAGAACGTGATGACCTTATTAGGTTTATAGTCTACGGCGACAACTGCTGAGATAATTTTCAACATTGCGCTGTTTTGTTGTTTTCAGCGAGTTATTTACTGCAATTCGTTGACGACGAAGAATTAGACAGCTCAGATGACGACAGCGATGAATCGGATTCTAATGAGGAGGACGAGGGTGACGACAGCGAATCTGAAGAAGACAGCGAGGACGGGGACAGCAGTGACGATGAGTCTGAAAGTGTGTCAGAAAACTCGAACGAAGATGAGGATGATGACGATGATGATGAGGAGGAGGAAGAAACTAATGCTATTATGGAAGAGTTAGATTATTTAAATGGACAGGTGCAAAAAGTGAAAAACTTTTTACAGCTCGATAGAAAGAGAATAAAAAACATAGTGACGATGCTATTCATTCTGAATAAAAATCAAGAAAAAATGATGCAGGGTCAGTCATCTATTTGGTTTCTATAGTTGTTCAAGACTAGAATCCAGTTATGTAGGGATCTTGATTTCGCTTTTCCCCCAACCACGCCTGGCATTTCGCTAGCAGCCCGGTTATGCAAACGCAAATTAACATACTGTATACGATTTCCCGCAACGATGATTTCATATGGTAATTACGTTTACATCTTACAGCTCAACCCTCCAAGTTTGTTGTAATCACGTGGTGACGCTATTGACGTCACCTCACAGCGGGACAATTAAATCCCAGTAAGGATTTTCGCCTGAAGCTTCATTAGTCAAAAGTAAATAGCCACTGACGAATTGCCAGGCGTGGTGGGGAAAAGCGAGAGGAAGTCCCCACGCGACTGAATTCTAGGCTATATATGATGTTGTTGTTGTTGTTGTTGTTGTTGTTGTTGTTGTTGTTGGTGGTGGTGGTGGTGGTGGTGGTGGTTTGTTGTTGTTGTTGTTGTTGTTGTTGTTGTTGTTGTTGTTGTTGTTTTGGCAAATACACTGGTTATGACAGGTGGAACCATACCGCAAATTCAGTTACCAAATGAAATTACTACAACCATGTCTTTTGAAATAAGAAAAGAAATTTGGGGTCGATAGTCTCGTTCCAAGAAAAATAATCAATCTTTTAATTTTCATGAAATTGACACAGTGATTTGCGACCTTATTCTGAAATGGTTTAATTTTAACATCACTTTGACCTCTATTTCAAAAATGTGTACCTTGACACCCGGTTCATTTTCTTGATTTCAACCGAGAATTTGATGTTTTCTTGAACAAATTAACAGCATAAGTGAAAGATTTTTTATTCAGGGGCATGTACAAGTATCTTAGGAACATAGTGTGTATATAACACGACTATGATAACCCATATACAATTAGATATTATTCCCCAAAATTTGTATCAGTTCAACCCAAGGAGGCCTTGTCACTACGAGTCGCTAGACAAGTTGTGACAACCCTTAGGTCACGAGTATTTTGAAGAAAAATGAAATGTTGGGGAATAGTATAATTGTACCATCGCCAGTAATATACATTTGTAAAAAGAAATCGGGGAAAGTAATTGGAATTCTGAGCGTTTTGACCCAGTGAAGTAGACGCGCGTTGTCGTGGCGGTAGGACGACCAGAGTATATATTCCATATTTTTGGCTTATGCATGGCATAATGGCAGATACTCAAACTTAAAATTGTAGCCCAAAGGAGGTAGACAAATAAAGACATGATTCATATTGTTTCTTGATATTGTGTACTTGATTTAGATGTAACTGTCGAAGAAGAATTTTATAACAACGAGTCTGAGAACGATGATGAAGAAAGTGAAGATTCCCAAAACGATTCTGATTCCGAGAGTGATGAGGGTGACGACGACGATGACGACGACGACGATGATTCTGACAGTGATTCTGACAGTGATTCTGACAGTGATTCTGATTCAGCTGAAGACGACGGTGATGAAGAGGATAACGATGACAATGAAGACGATGGGGATGATAGTAGCGAAGATGAGGAAAGTGAAGGTAAAGTCTTTAGGTTTGTCTGTCTGTCTGTCTGTCTGTCTGTCTGTCTGCCTGCCTCTCTGTCTGTCTGTCTGTCTGTCTGTGTCTGTCTGTCTGTCTGTCTGTCTGCCTGTCTGTCTGTCTGTCGGTCTGTCGGTCGGTCTGTATGTATACATGTATGTATGTATGTATGTATGTATGTATGTATGTATGTATGTATGTATGTAGGTAGGTAGGAAGGTAGGTAGGTAGGTAGGTAGCTATGTATATATATATATATATATATATATATATATATATATATATATATATATATTGCGCGTATATATATATATATATATATATATATATATATATATATATATATATATATATATATATATATATATATATATATATATATATATATATATATATAGTTTTGGTAGTACTGGAACTCTTTCTTGGTTGTAACTCAAGTTGGAGTTACAACCAAGAAAGAGTTCCAGTACTACCAAAACTATTGCGCTCTGCCACTGCGGTATAGAGCACTGTCTTAGCAGATTGATACTCACCGACTTATATGTATATATATGTCTCTAGCAGCGTGTGTGTTGTCTTTTCCTGGCGACAGTGTACAACATATCCCCGTTGTTTAGTATACAGCCCATGCTCTCTGTAACTAAATATCTGAACACTTCAATGTGACCATTTGTTACCTTTATTCATGTTTGTATCTTTTTAATTCAACGGAAATGTAGTAGGTATGTTAAAAAATACATCGCCCAGGACAGCAGTGAAACTAAATGTTTTGTTCTGTCGGTATTTTGGTGTTTTCATACTGATGTACTTAAATATATCGGTGGATAACAAACTTACTACCATTTGTATTATGAAACCATCAAGCAAGGTCAGAATTTGGAGATGAACGTGAAAGACCACGTGTTTTGATCTAGTGTCCGAATTCAAATCATCCATTCCAGTCAGACTTGCCACGTATTACATGTGTTGACTCTGTTACACTGTTTTAAGAGTCTGAGAGAGACTGTGTACATTGGGCCTATCCTAAACACTCCCCAATTATATCAACTCTACCCTTACCCAGTTGTGGTCCCCGATAAAGTCTTCGTATGAATTTCAGACCTGCTTTGATAGCTTGCTTGCTTGTGCATGTGAGTCATAGATTGCTGATAAATTATCAGTCCCTATATAGTTAATGTAGGAATTCAGGGACGCTTGTAACTGTCAGACTCGCTAGAAGTACAAATGAATGCCTTCCGTAAGGACAAACGTATATCAAATTATATACGATTTGAAGCATACATTGTTAAGATATATAAAGACACGGACATTTTGAGATGTCCTGGTGTAGACAGACAGACAGACAGACAGACAGACAGACAGACAGGCAGGCAGGCAGGCAGGCAGGCAAGCAGGCCGGCTGGCGGGCGGGCGGGCGGGCGGGCGGACGGACGGACGGACGGACGGACGGACAAGAAAATAAAACACCTTTCCCTTATGGAATGTAGTAATATACTATTTAATGTGTACATTAATGTACTAATTTTACCCGGTGAGTTTAATTTTAGAAACCTCTACTGGGACATACATTTACATATTCATTTAGGGTATACATTTTAATCATTAACTCGAGTCACTTTACCTCATTTACGTCTTGTTACATGCTAATCATTTATGGCCGACAGAGACACGGGATGCAATTTTACTTACAATGACTGACAGAACTGGGAATTGAGAAATAGCGACGGGATGTTCATGGACCTCAGTAATTATGTACTTGCTAATACACTAAATTGACGTTTTTTTTAAAGGGAAAATTTGTTGATTATAAATGATTTTTTTAAAGAGGTGATTTAAGGACAACTTGAAAACCATTCAGCCGTTTGTCACATTTATCAAAAATTGCCGTATACTGTGTATAATACGAGATTTAGTCCATTTAGGTTAGAATTCTGAATTTACCAAAACTTAGACCTACTCCGATCAGTTTAGTCTTAACACAGACATTAGACTTTGTGATCTGCACGTGCTGAGCAATTTGAGCACACTCTCTGTCGCCAAAATGGCTTCACTGGTAAGAGTACAGCCATGTGTAGTTTTATGTCGACACATACCTCTAAAGATGTTTCTTCTTCATTTTTTTTTGCAAAATAACATCTTCACACTAAATTAAATTATTGTAAGCGGTTGAATGAATAGAATCATTGAAGTTCACTTTCTAAAATCAACCAAACGATATCTGTACATCCCTTTCATCTTCTTTTTTTCTGCAAAATTACGTCTACTTTTTTCATTTGGAGTGTTCTTGTAACTTTTCATCTAGACGAGTACTACTAGTAGTAATATAATCTAAGATGAACACAGTCCATTTTTTTTCTAATTTGTTTGGTCACTCACAGGATCAGATGATAATCCAGAGTCTTCCAGTGATGTGACGGATGAGACTGGTTTTAAAAATGCAATCACTGCTGGAAATAAAGACAAAAAGTCAAAGAAGAAATATGAATCCTCAGAGGAAGAGGATGACTTGTACTTGGAAAAAGCCCGCGAATATGGTAAGTGGAGTGACATGAAGTGACCTTTTCTATCGTCAAAAAATGAACACTGGGGAGAAACTCCATTTAACTAACATTCCTATGAACTTTAACTCCTCGATGTTTCCATCTTCCATGTCTCATATTCCTCACATATTTTACCTAACTATACATTTCCCAAGCCACTCGGGGTATAACGACCGTTGTGTATTGGATGTAGGTATGTGGTCGTCTTTACAGTCTGTTCAAATGAACGTACAGTAAGGAAGGTCAAATGTGAAGAAAAAAAATCAATATTTGACGGATGAAAGGTCAAGAGAAAGTCATAAAAACTGCAAAATATACCAACAATCGAGAGTTTACGATTTATAATTATCATCGTATAAGGCAACGCTACTTGCATTTCCTATTATTTTTCGTTGCACAGACGGAAAAAATCAGTCTGCTGTTACCAGTATAGAGAAAATGAAAATATCAAAAATATAGAATTTTTCCTCAACCTATTCCCTTTATTTAGGTTCTATAGCTGCTTCTATTGGTACAATACATGCACTATAGATCTAGCATTGACCTAGTTTGATATCTCAAAGACTGCCTAGTGAGGCAGAATAATTGTGGACGGCTTATACGATTAATTTATGACACATCTCTGATCACATGCAGTCAGTGTACGTTTCAACATCCCTGTAGTAGTCAGTTATTGTATGTTTCAACATCCCTGTAGTCAGTTATTGTAAGTTTCAATATACATATGTTGTCAGTTATTGCATGTTTCAACATCCCTGTAGTCATTGTATGTTACAACATCCCTGTAGTCATTGTACGTTACAATATCCATGTAGTAGTTATTGTACGTTTGAACATCCCTGTAGTCAGTTATTGTCAGTTTCAACATCCTTGCAGTCAGTTATTGTACGTTTCAACATCCCAGTAGTCAGTAATTGTTCGTTTCAATATCCGTGTAGTTAGTTATTGAACGTTTCAACATCTCTGTAGTCAGGAATGTTTCATTGCAAATTTAGTGATGACAAGAAACGAGAAGCCAGTTGACACTGTCAACTTTTTGACATCAGTGTCCACGGCCAAATTACAGACAACTTCATATGTAATTCAGGAAGGTCGGTGTGGCATTAAATACCCCCACCTAGTTTATCTTTCCCTACCAACAGTATTGGCATAATACGATTTTCCCCTTATATGTTGACACATCCTAAATTTGATTTTGATGGAATAATTATAGATTACCGGTGAACAAGTACAACTATAGCTAAGACAAAATATAAAAAAACGCTTTCAGATGGAGCTCAGACCACGAAAAGAATCTTCTTTTTGTGGTCTGACGATGGAGTTACCAAATTCATGTGGACAAGTGCTACTTTAATTGAGAGAGAGAGAAAATCCTAAAAATAAACCCCCAAAATGACATAGTTTCATACACATTTACACATTTTAGTACTGAAATTTGGCTTAAACCAGTCATTTCAGACGCTTTGATTGATGATTTTGCAGAGAAGAAGTCAACTTTCAGTTAACTGCCCGTGGATAAGTAATCTACCGAGATCACACAGGTCAATGACATTACGAGATTACCGATCATACACGCTACTCCCTCGAGATTTGCTGTTCTGATCCTTTGTATAACCTCATTCCTATGAACATCGAAGGTACAAGATTATAATCTGTTTGGTTATTTGATATTTACAGTGAACCAGCTGTTGATGAGGCACATGAAGAAAGAGAAACTCAAAGAACTAATGGGGCAAAGGCCCGAGATAGAAGACGAGGAAGAGAGCAGTGAAAGTGATGATGGTGATGAGGATGACAGTAGTGATAGTGATGATGATGATGATGATGATGATGATGATGATGATGATGACGACGACGAAGAGGATGACGATGAAAGTGAAGACTCTAGTGAAAGTAACTCCGACGGATCCGACGATGACGATGAATCTGATGATGATGATGATGATGATGATGATGATGATGATGATGATGATGATGATGATGATGATGATGATGACGATGACGATGACGACGACGACGACGACGACGACGACGACGATGATGCAGAAGAGGAAGAAGAGGGTCAGATGAGACGGAAGAAAAAGATGTATCCTGGCAACAGTGAAGATTCATCTGAAAATTCCGATAAAGAGTCTAGTAGTGAAAGCAAAGAAGACTATGGAGAGAGTGAATCAAGTGATTCCGATAGTGAAAATGACGAAGAAGATTCCCAATCCAGTGACAAGGTAAGTAGCTGAAAATATATCAAAGTCAAACGAAAGATATGACTTGAACAATCATTACTGTAGGAATCAAATTTATTTACATTGCTGTTCAATGAAACTGTGCAATGTGGTAAAAAAATTCAAACCCAATGTACAATGGCTGTTTGTTTTGTTTGTTTTACAACACATTTATTTCATTCTTCATTTTGTTTCAATTTTGGCTGATTGAGGTATCCATCAATCACTTGCAGTTTGTCATTTTTAGTTTTCTATTACTGTTTAATTACTTCTTTGACTATGCTCGCATGTACTTACCTGCTTACTGGTATGGTCGTTTAGTAGTAGTTCTGTAGGACCCATGTGTTTACTAGTCTGTGAATGAAATAAGTTTTGACGTCACTCCCATTTTAATGTTGAACTTGACGTCACTTCCTTTTGACTTGTGAGTACGAAACGTTAAATTCTAGAATAAATCAGTCATTTTTTTTCACTTGTCTTCTCTAGAGCGACAGTAATGAACTCAATGACCTGGCAACAGAGGAACTGAAAGAGAAGATTTTGAACTCTCCACGCATCAAACAACGCGAGAAGGAATTACTACGTGCTTTGAAAATGTTGAAGTTCTGATCTGACAGCAGCCCTGAATCACCTATACTGTGAACTCTCCCTCCAACAACTCCTTCATACGGTCTCTCAATATAATTAACTGAAAAATATACAAACTTAGCATGTCCAGCTCTGAGCACGGACAATATTGTATTCTTGATCAAATGTCTCAAAATCTAGGCTTACACAGGAGAACAGTTTGGATCGATGTTTTTCAATGCAAGTAGTTTCAGATAATATTGCCAAGCAATAACATTTTAATGGTGTCTGTAATTCGTATTTTGTAAGAGTTATAACAGATGAAAAAGTCGACTTTTGAGGCTTTGTGCAATAGAAAGATTTACGTATACTGACCTTGGGGGGGAAATACATTCTACACGGAGTGCGTCACCGCGCTGTGTACGGTGTTCTTGTAGGGAGATTTAGATGTCATTACAGTTATTATGTAAAATATAGTCGGGAATTGAAGGCACGTTTTAAACTCCTTTACTTCAAGCAATAGCATTGATATTTTGAGGCCATCAGACGACAACTTGTTCGGTAGTACAGGTACACTATCTACCTTTTGGCTTGTCCGTGGACGTGTTGGAATAATAATTCCATTCCTTGTAGTAGTGTTAGCTAACGTAATCCGCGTAATGTGGGCGGCACTGCATGACTTGTATTTATGAAGTTTACGGTCCCAATTGTGAATTAAACGTGCTTTATTCCTACACTGTCTGTTTTATATTGATTTGCAAATCTCTCATTGAATCAAATATTGACCCAACTAACCCACGACGAGACATGCATGTTAAAAAATACCAAAACAGCGAGTCGTTTTAGGTTACTGTAACATTGGACGTGTCTTCTGTGCAGGGTAAAACATCAGCGTATAGGTTTAGTCATTTGTTAAATCAACATTATAATCTCCGTTTGAATATTGAATAAAGCTCTTTTTGGTGTTCAATGTGCGAATTAATGCAATGTGAGTAACACAAAGATAATGCTGGTTTACTTTAGTAACTTGAGCGATTCTATACTGTAGCTATAAACATTCTGTAAATGAAACTAACTGATTTCCTATAGCTGCTGTCATTCGCCAGGGGGTCTTATTTCTGAACCTGTAAAACGCCCTCAAGTTTCTTTCCCAGTTTGGATAAATACTATACGTAACTTATGTAGCGGAATATATCAAAACATAAATCCAGAAAGATATTTTTTCTTGTCTCCATGCCAACCCAGCACAGTTGATTCTTTCGTATTAAACGATACATCCGAGAGTTCACTCCAGTGTGTATGACAAAACTAAGACACTTGTTTGATTTTAAAGTTAACTTATAATTATCTATACCCCTTGACTGAAGATAATTCTGTGAACACAGAAAGATAATATTGACATTAACAACTTACCGGTTACAGGCTTATGCATTCTACTGACTTGCAGCCACTCAATGTAGACATATGATGGAATATCATGAGCTTCCATTACAATATACACTTACCCCAATCTTGCAACAAACTGGTGAATGTTATTGACTCACTAACTGAATAATCAGATGTTTGAATAACTGACTAGTTGATTGATTGATTGATTGAGTGAGTGAGTGAGTGAGTGAGTGAGTGAGTGAGTGAGTGAGTGAGTGAGTGAGTGAGTGAGTGAGTGAGTGAGTGAGTGAGTGAGTGAGTGAGTGAGTGAGTGAGTGAGTGAGTGAGTGAGTGAGTGAGTGAGTGAGTGAGTGAGTGAGTGAGTGAGTGAGTGAGTGATTCATTCATTCATTCATTCATTCATTCATCCATCGACTGTTTGGGTGGTTGTCATTGATGTTTACTATTACGACGATGATTGCACTTCCTCGCTTCATAATATAGTGACCATACAGAGATGAACGAATACAAACAGGCGATATCCGCAAAAACGAAAGTGACGAATAGCGCCCTCACTTCAGCTGTGATTGGATACAAGGGGAGTTCTGCCATACCTATTAAACGATGTATATGGTGGGTACGCCGGTTCAACAGAAAAAAAAAAACTGTACAGAAAAAAATTGATAACTGTTTTCTAATACAGATAGTAAAACACAACAACCCAAATTAGATATAGTTATGGTGTGAGGAGAGGAGAGGAGTGGATCTCACAAGTGTAAAAGGGGAACAGTTTGATAAGATACTATAGATAATTGCGGAGATCATGACCTCGGTCCCGACAATGATGGGATCGGGAGTGTGCCAATTCTAGATCTAATTGTTGGGAGTTATGGCGTTCAGCTCAGCCAATGAGATCCAAACACATGTATCTATTAATGCAGCACCTTCACACTTATCCACGTCATGGTGGTAGTAGTGGGAAATAACCAATGCCTTTAAAAATTTCAAAATTGATGGCAGCGGTGGGATTAAATTAGTACCAATGATTCTGGGACTCGTGTCCTTTTACATTTTGACAGCATTTTAACCCTCGTTTTGAACTACTTTAACAGAGAGGTCGTGTTTTAGAGAGAAAAAGTTGAGGGCGGGCCACCTTTTAGCATGACACAATTGGGGAGAGGGTCACATTTTAAGCAACAGCCCGAGCCAGATTTCCCCCCCCCCCTCCCCCCCCCCTTGTAATTTCCGAATGCTCCCTAAGGCGTAATTTATATGAATCCACTCAACTTGCATCTCTCAGTATGAAGATTTATATAGCACCGCCTATATTGAGTTTGTACATGCAAGTGGACTTGTAAGTTGTAGTTATTGCTGATTGCAAACCCTGCAATGACTAACAGCTCAACAAGAACAAAGGTTAACAATACTGTAGCTAACTAGAGCACTGCACCACGATCTGACGACACTGCTTCCATAAGGCAAATATTTTTACTAAAGCTATAATTCATGTTTACACGTATTTATAAATTTATAGCTATATCAAAGTTATTGATTTTGGTGTGCGTTTTCGTCCAATCATGTTCTCACAATTTGCCGAAAAAGGTGATAAATAAGGTAACAAAATGTGATATCTAAATTACAGTCACTCTCGTCAGGTAGACTGGTTTAGGGAGCCGTCATTATTTATGACCTCGGGGAGTCGGAGGAATAGGGGGGTCACTCAAAAACGGGGGAGTGAAAGGGGGGGGGGCTACTCAAATTGTTTGCTAACACTGAAGTACACAACACAGTCAAGTTGTTTATTCACAAAGTGTTTTTTCCTGTTAGAATGTTTCAATACATATTACATTATACATAGCCCCTATGAAAGTGCATACACATTTGACATATACATATACATGTAGTTTCTGAAGCCAGTACAGTAGACCAAAACAATTGGCAACTCAAATTGCTCAAACTGATACTAGCCCATTGAGTTCTGTTATATGAAACAATTAAATTGTTAATTGATAAAGTAGTAAGGAATAACCTGGTTAAAGAAATAAACAACTGAAGCCACACATGAGGGCAAAGTCTGACCAAATAGGATCACAACTCATCTAGAATATCACGGCGTGGTGGAGGCATACCAGATACTGGGATGATATGGTAACTTGGTGGACTGAAAATCTCTTGACAAGTTTCCTTGTACAGATATTTATAACTGGTAAATACTGATTATAAGTATTAAATACTTGTTGAAAACCAAGAATATGGTAATATATAGCTAACTTTTCATTGCACAGATACTAGTACATAGAGTGCTGTTACATGAAATAAATATATAAGTATACGGTAATTTTTCCTAATTTTAAATGGTATGGCATGCAACTATGCTTTGAGAATTCTTCTCAGTGTCGGTATGCTGAATTGAAACAATTGTTATCAGGAGAAGGTGTTGTTATCACCTCGACATGTTAAAATAATAACTGATAACTTTCTTTTTCGTTTTAGTCCTTGAATTTCAAAGCTTTATAGAGGCTCAAAGGGAACCCCTCGGTACCTATCCTTACACTGCTTCCTTTTATTTTGATTCAGATTTTATGTAGTATTATTACTAGCTTAACATGTTAGAATAGCACCAGAAAGCATTATTTCAGCCCTTGAATTTTCAAAAATCTCCAGGGACGGGAGGGGGAAACCCTTCCCCTACCCACCCCACTTGGCTCCCTCAAACTTTGATTCAATTTTTACCACCTAATTTACAATTGTACTAGCTACTTTGGGAATAAGCGCCACTCATTGTTACCTCTTCCCTTTGAAATAAGCTACATCCATCATGTTATGAGGAAATTCAATTTCAAAATAAAAAAGTTTACTTTTGTATGTATGTATGTATGTATGTATGTATGTATGTATGTATGTATGTGTGTGTGTGTGTGTGTGTGTGTGTGTGTGTGTGTGTGTGTGTGTGTGTGTGTGTGTATGTCTCAATGGAACACTCAACCTCAATTTGTGTAATGTTTGTAGACCGCCATTCGAACAGTTGTGAAATGTCACCTTACCGATCTCAAAAACAATGGGTGTAAATTATAACACTGAATAGTAACAATACATGTGCTTCCATGGCCCAGAATCCATTGATAGGGCATGGTGGTATAATAACCTCCTTTGTTACAGCATGGAAGTAGAACTACTTCCATGGTTACAGCATAGATGTCTCCCTAATGCAGTCATGTTAGAACTTTGACGTTGAGTCAGAGTAGCTAATAATTAGGTTTGAGAATTGTTCAGTGATATTCAGAAACCTAGAGATGACGTGCCAAACCACAACCACAGTATTAGGGATGGGGGCCACTAGAAACCTGGGAACAAGTGCCCCCCCCCCCGGTACAGTAGTATAAAAAAGAACTTCATTTGTACCTATTTATGAATAGATGCGATTCTTATTTGCATATTCACGGTGTTTAATAATGGGTGATCAACCCTAGTCATTGTAGAAAGTACTAGTAGGCAGGCAGATGTATAGAAACGAAAGACGACGCACAGCGTCAGACAGATCAAGGTAAGTTAACCTGCTATACCATTTCTTATTTGTGGAGAGTTTTACCTGAGCAGATTTAGTACTTCAAAGTTCCATTCAATCACTAATATAGAGCAGTGGGCTAAATTGGCTATACCGTCACATTACTAAGCAAACTCTTCGTCGGAGAGGACTACAACTGACGAAAAACACCTGTGTTTGCTTGGCTTCCGTGGTGTTCATGCTTCGATAAGTTACTGGCACTACTTACATGGTATATCTTGGCATAGACATTGTCTCATTCTTGCTCATCACAAACATGCAAATGCACTAATCGTGGAGATGACGTTGAACTTTGGATGCATAACAGTCATGTTTGCATTTACCTTCTAACACCAAGACGGACGGCGGAGACCATGAAAGTACCACCAACTTCCATGCGGAGATCAAGAAAACCGATGTTTACAGACTATCTTCACATCATGTAAACATTATCATGTCATGAATTTGTAATTACCGTGTTTGGGTTCAGACATGATGCTGTTTATACAGTTGGAGAGAATCTTAGTATTGCAATAGCTCACATGGGCGTTAAGACAATAATTTAGTCGTGCTTTTATAAATTTACGCCATCTCATTTCAATAGGTATTGCTATCATTTTTCCTGAGAATAAGATACTTTAGTGATGAGGACATCGCATTTTAGATAAGACGGAAGAGTGTCATGACTCTACATGTATTTTAAAATATAGCGTGGCTTTGTATCAAGTTCACGGACGTAAGCGTTATTCACGTAATTTACATATAGTTTAGACAATAGACATTCCAAGTGTTCCTGTCAAGTGATTTAACTTACTCGACTTCTGGCTCTGGCATTGTGGTGAAACCGCCAGGGCCTTGATAAATAAGGTCTATGGTTCCAGTTTATCGCCTCGTATGCAGTTTATCATTCCACTACAAGTGCTGCTGATCTTGAAGATTTGATAATCAAGAGAGAAAACAGTCAGACATACATGTAATTAAAATACAAGACACATTTCTGATACGCTTGACAAGATATTCTAACGATCCAGAGATATCATACTTGGAATATTTTAGCATATCTTGCTAAAACCGTAGCAGTATCACCTCAGACCACTAAAAAGAGATTAGCGGTTTGAGGTATCACCCGTGCCTCGGACCCTGAGATTAAACTACTCAAACAGTAGCTAACAACTGCGTTATCTATCAATAAATTCATTGTTCTTCTAATCTTGGATTAATTGTTTTTATCTTGTATAATTATGAAGTGTTTTTGGTTACAGGGAGATTAAAACTTGTAAACAATAACTTGTCGATAATTGGATTTAGATTATCATTTACATTTAAATTAGCAATTGTTTTTTCCATTGGCGTGATTAGCATCTATCCTAAGCGTGAACAATTTAAATATGGCATGATTTTGAATTCTATCTGGAATATGTTTATGGATGTAGTCAATCATCCAGGTATAAAGTTGATAACAACGTAATATGAATTATAATCTGTCCTATTGGACTAACAAATTTAACGTAGAATAAGTTACATTTCTATAATTTCAAGATTACAAGTACTATTTGAAAGCTAGGGAAATTGAGTCAACAAACCGGACTTGGTCTATGTCGTTTGACATTGTGTTTTCGGATATTCAAATTGTTTTATTAAAATGTAAATGAATATCAATTTTCCATTCACAAATTCATCTTCATTTTAAAGACTTCAAGGTCTTACAAGAATTCTATTCGATCTTACTCTACTCACTCCTCTGTGTGTACTTTATCTCTTACAGATTGCAACTTACAAACCTAATTACAACAAACTCACGTTGTAAAATAAGAGAAACGCTGACACAACACAGCACTGGTGAGAAGCCATACCAATCGCGAAGTGTCTAGAAAAAAGACACTCGTTCGGAAAGGAAAGGAGAACAACGTTAACCAATTCATTCTGTGAGAAACCATATCAGTGTCAGTAGTTTGACGAGACTCTTTCTGGTCAATAGCGACTTTACCTGGTGACAAGCGATACAAATATAAAGTGTGTGTAAAGATATTCGTTTGTAATTAAGCGATGACTAAACACACAATTCATACTGGTGAGAAGCCATACAAATATGACGTTTGTGGAAAAACACTCACTCGCAAAGAATACCTGATTCAACACACGAACATTCATACTGGTGAGAAGCCATATGAATGCGATGTATGTGGAAAGACTTTTACTCGCAAAGATTATCTGACTAAACACCTGATAATCCATACTGGTGAAAAGCGATACAAATGTGACGTGTGTGGAAAAACATTCAATCGCAAAGGACACGTGATTGAACACACAAGAATCCATAATGGTGGGAAGCCATATAAATGTGAAATCTGTGGAATTACTTTCACTTTCAAACAACACCTCACTGAACACACGAGAATTCATACTGGTGAGAAGCCATATAAATGTGACGTGTGTGGAAAGACTTTCACTTCCAAAGGACAGCTGACTGTACACATGAGAATTCATACTGGTGAGAAGCCATATAAATGTGACGTGTGTGGAAAGACTTTCACTTCCAAAGGACAGCTGACTGTACACATGAGAATTCATACTGGTGATAAGCCATATAAATGTGACGTGTGTGGAAAGACTTTCACTTCCAAAGGACACATGACTGTACACATGAGAATTCATACTGGTGAGAAGCCATACAAATGTGATGCGTGTGGAAAAACATTCACCAAGAAAGGACATCTGATTCAACACACACGAATCCATACTGGTGAGAAGCCATATAAATGTGACGTGTGTGGAAAGACTTTCACTTCCAAAGGACAGCTGACTGTACACATGAGAATTCATACTGGTGAGAAGCCATACAAATGTGACGTGTGTGGAAAAACATTCACCAACAAAGGACATCTGATTCAACACACACGAATCCATACTGGTGAGAAGCCATATAAATGTGATGCGTGTGGAAAGACTTTCACACAGAAAGGACATCTCACTGAACACACAAGAACCCATACTGGTGAGAAGCCTTATAAATGTGTGAAGTCTGTGGAATGACTTTCGCTCGCATAGGATACCTGACTGAACACAACTCGTGAGAAGCCATATAAATGTAATGTGTGTGGAAAGACTTTCATGTCATTTCAGACAACATATGAACCCCATGCCACGTCAGTTCCAGTGTGAGAGCACTCGGGGGTATTTGTACTCTTGGGGGTTTGTTATGCTTCGCTGTTTCTATTCTGATTGCAGGTCAATAATTTGGTTATATTTATTAAACCTATATTTATTAAACTGGGAGTCTAGTTTTACACAGTGTGTTAACAAAAAATTCAAATCCTAGCTACCAGGATTTCATTTCGGTAGCTCTTCTTGAACATAGGAGATACCATACCCCTATAAACCCGTGTTCCTGTGGGAATAACCCTCTTGACATGAAACTATTTGAAAAAAGTTACACAACATGTGTGCAATTATTCTTAGATAATTTCTATAGAATTTTCCACTGATCCACACCTGCAGATTTACTGTTCTTCATTGTTGAATACTATTGGTTACTTCGAATAGCTTCAAAGTAAGGGACCGGTCAGTTTCTCCAGCCTGGGGGGGGGGGGGGGGGTCGGTGGATTCTTAAATCGGGCCGACAAAAAGTCACTGACCCCCCCCCCCCTATCTGTAAAACCAAAAACAGGCTGACCCCCCCTATCACTTAATTCTAAAACATGATGACCCCCCCCCCCATATATAATATTCGAATGACAGGTATTTTTTTATCGTGACTCAGTGTGGACTGCTTGACTGTCTTGCATCTACTTTATAAGATCTCGGGGAAGCACTATCATATTTATAATTATTGACTACACAGGGTAAATATATTCGAAAAGGAGTTTAATAGCATCTTGGCAGTGAAAGGTAGAAAAGCTTGAGAAGGGAATATGTACATCTCTTATGGGGTCCTAAGGGGGTCCTAGGGGGTCTCCCCCTAGAAGCCCAGGAGGTTTTTAACTTTGAAAAGTCAATTTTGAGACTATTCAGACATTTTCAGAAAATAATTTCCAAGCTTTACAAGACAGCACCAACATGTAAAATGCAACTACATAAGGTTGAAATATTTTTGAAATATTGTTTGATAGGATCTTGACAGTAAGAGGTAGGGGGAAGATCTTGAGACTAGGATGTGCACACCTCATGTGTGGGGGGGGTCCTAGGGGTCTCCCCCTAGAAGCCCTGGAGGTTTTTAACCTTGGAAAGTCAATTTTGAGACTATTCAGACCCTTTCAGACAATAATTTCCAAGCCTTACAAGACAACACCAACATGTTAAAAGCAACTACATAGGGTTGAAATACTTTTGAAATATACTTTGATAGCATCTTGACAGTAAGAGGGGAAGAGCTTGAGACTGGGATATGTCCACCTCATGTGGGGAGTCTGAGGGGGGTCTCCCTCTAGAAACCCTGGAGGATTTTTACTCTTAAAGCCAATATTTAGGCTATTCAGACCCTTTCAAGCAATAACTTAATCCATGCTTTACAAGACAGCAAGTATCAGAAACTATTCTTTATAACTTACACTAAGGGTTGAAATATGTTTATAAAAAGTTTAAATAGGATCATTATATACATGTAGTAAAGGTCAGCACATCTATAATGGTAGTATCATTGGTAGGGGAGATTTGGAGTTTAAGGCAATTTTATACTATCTTGGCAAACGTTTCAGATCTTGAAAAGACAATATCATATCAAATTAGAATAGGGTGAAAATATTTAAGAAAAGTTTAATACCATTATGACAGTAAAAAGGTTGTTGGTGCATCTGATTGTTGGTTGAATGTATGAGTGACCTCTGGAGGTGAGGGAGTCCTTGGGATTTTCCCCTGGCAGATCTGGAGTTTTTTGCTTGAGATACTAAGGCAATGTTTAGGTTATTCATAACCTTTGAGGTAATATTTCCAAGCTTCGAAAAGCTAACGTAAAACGTTTTTAAATGAGTTTCTCATATCACATAAAATGGACATGTAACATTAGTATATAGGGGCATTAATATTGCATGTATAATAAAGTCACCGGTATGTTAGAGAACTTTAGGTGGTCATACCTAGTGTATAATAGTAACTGGAATCTGATGAGATGTGGTGATTTGTAGTGTCAATAGCATGACGAGTAGAACAATTTAGATTAACTTCATTTATAAACTATCTATGAAAATTACCATTACGAAACCTTCAAGTTCACTTTTGCCCCAAACTGCAATATAAGCGAAGCATTGATTGTGAAACAGCCAAGCATTTACATGACATGTTCTGTAACTAGTGTGGTAGGTAGGTAATACCGGTACATGTATATGAATATGTATAGTTAGGTTTGAACTAATAAGTAATGTTAAAGAATTCATGTAAGAAACAGGGACAAGAACAAATATTGACATGTACCACATTTCAGACAAGGCTGTATGCCATAGTAGAAAGGATTTTTTTCTTCCATCACAATCTAAAACACAATGACCCCCCCTATCCACAATTTTCAAAACAGCATGACCCCCCCTACTGCCAATTTCAAAAACAGGGTGACCCCCCCCCCTACCAATCCACCGCGCCCCCCCCCCAGGCTGAAGAAACTGACCGGTCCCTAAATGGCCTTGTCTGTCTAAAAAGACTACAGTCGATATTAGTCTCATTACTAACGTCAGACAATATGATTTTACGTCTGTCAAAGCGTGATCTGATAGGATCATGGAAATCAGAGAAACCCCCATCACTTTGGTTACATACATGTAAATTTGCGACGTACTTAAACCGTGATATTTATATATTGATTTTATATTTTTTATCTTATTGTTAATAAATTTGGAGTTATTTTCTCAGCGTCGTGATAATCTTTCAAAAGATGTCGACAGAAACATATTTTAGCTTCCATAAAATATCCCCTAATACATCCATACGTACATATAACTAGCAAACTATCTCATCTCTTTACTTTTGTTTTACGTCCTCAGCATCGAAAATCTTCGGTCATATTTGTAAAAATGCAACCATGGGGATGCTGTTACACCTTTAGCATCTCATCACTGGCCATTGTCACGTAATTTTGCCACACAGCCTGAGCCAATCGACAATGGCTATATCTCTCCAGCAAAGCAACTTTGAATATGAAACTGGGGCGACTCTTATTTGCATATTCACACTGCATAGCAATGAGGTAGCGCATGTAAACCAGAGTCAATGTAGAAGCATAGAAAGTGGAGGGGAGAAGTAGTCAGTCGGTACTTGGAGTAATTATACTGTCAATATAATTACGCCAAGGTCAGTAGAAAAGAAGAAAGACGACGTAGTGAATCAGAAGAACAAGGTGAGTAAAAGTGTTGTACGATGCCATATTTCCAGAGAGTTATACCTAAACAGTTTACATATACAATAATACCCTACGATAGGCATGTGGTGTCTGCATAAAGAACATGCTTATGCTTGGTTGACGTATTCAGGGGCATTCTATTTTCGGCGACACATTCACGCCATTCATTCGCGCATGTTGTTTCCAACCATTTGACAATGTATTTAAAATGCTCATCCTAATATGCATGGGTCCGTCAACATCATTCACCAAACAATGATCACTGCATATCCTTTGTCAAAATTGTGTTCCTCTAACTTTATTTCCGACGCATTTCTGGTGCCAAAAGTACCTTAGTATTTTAAAGTTTAAAAATCTGATCAATTACATAAAGCCGTGAGCTAAATGGCTTGTACAATGTCACTATACTAAAATAAACCTCAGACCACTAAAAAGAATAAACAAACTCTTCGTCCATGGCAATGCAACCCACAGAAAAACACCAGTGGTATATACTTCCGTGCTTGAATAAAGTAAGCCAAGGAAAGACTTCCCGCAAACCACAAACAAGGAAGAACACATCATTATGAAAACACAACAATACAACAGGTGCCGAAACAACAGCAGGTGCCTGATATATATTTCAACCATGCCTTTGTCGTTTTTTCATATAATGTAACAGGAGTAGTTTTACCTCAGACGACAAAAAGTTCTTTTTGTGGTCTAAGGTTTTAGCCAATGTTATAAATTTTTAAAAGGTGAATGGCGGTTATATCGTACTATCAATGAACATTGCCACGAGCTCCCGCCTTTTGTAGTGTTCAGTTGCAGTGGTGACGGCGAAGTTTGGTGACACATATATATGCATAACTGGACGTAATGACTTCATTTACCTTCTGAGATCCAGATGGAGACCGAGACGGATCGGCTTTTACAGACCCTCTTCACGTCACATAAACATTGTCAAGGGTAAAGGTCAGACTTTTATATACAAAAGACACACTTGTGAAAACCTTGACAAGATATAATACACTGCACTATAGCTTACCCACATTGAGACAATTCCCTCTGATACGTTGTTCTCTCACACATAAGCGTCTTAAAGTCAGAGAAATGTCACATGTGTACAGGGTTTATCAAAATATTTTTGTCAATTTGGAATCGAATTTTTTTCTCTGATAAATTTCCGAATACCCATTCTGTTAGGTCGTGTGCACCACATACTGTAAGTCATGCTCACGAGATAGTAAGTCGTGTGCACAAGATGTTATGTCATGCTCACGAGATAATATTTTATTTTACAAAATGTCCCTTACTGGCTTTCATAGATAGCAATTCTGTACATTAAAAATAAATAACACACTGGCTTGACAGACATGTAGAATATTTGCAAGGAAACTAAAGGAACCATACGCAGCTGTTATGACTCTGCCAAAGATGTAGATTTCTCTGAATACGTATAACAAAAGAACTTTAAAACTGTCCGAGTTTGTGATTACTTGACATTGAAAAGGATGTTTTATTTAGTTGTTGGTACTTATTCGTAATGTTGGTACATATTCAAATATAAATGTAATGCTTTAATGTTACGACACATTGCTCATCTCAGAAGTTATAAAATAAGGAACATCCAAGCATACAAATCAGAGACAGTTGTGGGTAAAGTATTGTACAGTGTAATGTACGCTCTATAGTTATTGTTCTAAGATGGCGTGGTGACACATTATCGAAATATATTGTCAATTCGCGTCATATCTGAAATCTAGGCGACTGTTATTTAAATTATCATCACAATTTCAAGCTCATTACATGTAATTGCAAACATCACAACACAGTCCCTCTGCACTGTGATCACAGTAAGCATTCACGAGGGTGGGCACTCACTTACAGTCACTGTTTTGGTAGGCATATGGTGATGCTAAATCCCAGGCCTCAAGTTTGAGTACAAAATATACCTCCATTTTAGGTCAACCTGTAATTTTGTAAGATCGTGCTGCATGGCTTGACGACCCTGTTTAAAGAGAAACAGCTTTCCAAGAATTTGAAAACTTGTAAACTTTGAGTTCAGAAGAGTCATTTCCTGATTTTACATAACATAAATTTCGCTCGATTGCTAACAAACGCCAAATTCATCTATTTTGAACTACACCAGTACCCGGTAGCCATCGCTAGTAAGAGTTTCCGTACTGTGTTACCCACACCACATTGTACTATTTTGCATCTCTATTGTACCAGCATGCAGCAGTGATACATGCTTGCCTCTTGACGCTTAGCATACATGAATATGTAATAGATGAACGTTGAATATTCATGTCGCCTACATGATTATTACCAGTGGATAGTCATTATGCAAAGTCTATGTTTTAAGAAAAACACCTTTCCTGGAGTGACTTTTAATTAATAATAAATATATCGAGTATTCATACAATCTACAATATATTTTTACACTAACCTGTCGCATGTTACAATGTTTTTATATGGTCATCCATTGCACATTATTGAAAACCAATTTTTACAAGTTGCTGTGTCAACAAAATGGACTCGGTCGATATCGTTTGACATTGTGATTTCAAATAGGACAGGATATCCAAGTTGTTTTATTAAAGAAACGCCGAAACAGAATATCAATTTCCCATTCACAGATTCGTTTCAATTTTGAAGACTTCGATGTCACATAATCACAATAATTCTATCAGTCTTTACTCCTTACTCACTCCTAGGTATGTGTTTCATCTCTTACAGATTGCCCATAAGACATTGTAACTGAAAAATCTAATTACAACAACCTCACATTGTAAAAGAAGAGAAACGCTTACACAAATCAACACTGCAGATAAGCCATACCAATCACGTAGTGTGTGGAAAAAAGGACACTCACTCGGAAAGGAAAGGAGATAGATATTCGTTTATAATCACACGATGACTGAACACATGCATACTGGTGAGAAGCCGACTAAATGTGATGTGTGTGGAAAGACTTTCACACAGAAAGGACACCTGATTCAACACACCAGAATCCATACCGGAGAGAGGCCATATAAATGCGAGGTGTGTGGAAAGACTTTCACACAGAAAGGACACCCGATTCAACACATGAGAATCCATACTGGAGAGAAGCCATATAAATGCGAGGTGTGTGGAAAGACTTTCACACAGAAAGGACACCTGGTTAAACACACGAGAATCCATACTGGTGAGAAGCCGACTAAATGTGATGTGTGTGGAAAGACTTTCACACAGAAAGGACACCTGATTCAACACATGAGAATCCATACTGGAGAGAAGCCATATAAATGCGAGGTGTGTGGAAAGACTTTCAAACAGAAAGGAAACCTAATTCAACACACCAGAATCCATACTGGAGAGAGGCCATATAAATGCGAGGTGTGTGGAAAGACTTTCATACAGAAAGGACTCCTGATTGAACACACGAGAGTCCATACCGGTGAGAAGCCATATAAATGTGATGTATGTGGAAAGACTTTCACACAGAAAGGAAACCTAATTCAACACACCAGAATCCATACTGGAGAGAGGCCATATAAATGCGAGGTGTGTGGAAAGACTTTCATACAGAAAGGACTCCTGATTGAACACACGAGAGTCCATACCGGTGAGAAGCCATATAAATGTGATGTATGTGGAAAGACTTTCACACAGAAAGGACACCTGATTCAACACACCAGAATCCATACTGGAGAGAGGCCATATAAATGTGATGTATGTGGAAAGACTTTCGCACAGAAAGGACACCTGATTCAACACACAAGAATCCACACTGGAGATAAGCCATATAAATGCGATATATGTGGAAAGACTTTCACACAGAAAGAACAACTGATTGAACACACGAGAGTCCATACCGGTGAGAAGCCATTTAATAATAATAATGTTGGTTTCTTATATAGCGCTTTCCCACTCCGTGCTCAAAGCGCTTTACAATGGCCATTTAATAATAATAATGTTGGTTTCTTATATAGCGCTTTCCCACTCCGTGCTCAAAGCGCTTTACAATGGCCCTTTAGTCTTCCTCAACTCCCTGGGGAGCATACAATCCATTGCAGCCATTTAAGCGCATAGGATTAAAGCCTTCACATTGCAACCTACATCCTACCAGGTCCCCAGTTATACAGCTGGGTTGACTGAGGTACAGTCGTGGTTCAAATCTTGCCCAAGGACTTTAGCCACTCAGAAACAAACAGCAGGCTGCGACGGGACTCGAACCTGCAACCTGTAGATTCCAAGCTGATCACGCTAACCATTCACCCATCATGACTCCATGCGATGTATGTGGAAAGACTTTCACAGAGAAAGGACACCTGATTAAACACACGTGAATCCATACTGGAGAGAGGCCATACAAATGTGATATCTGTGGAAAGACTTTCACTCGCAAACGACACCTCACTGAACACACGGGAATGTATACTGGTGAGAAGTCATACACATGTGTAGTAGCTGTATAGTAACTTTGTGTCTTATGTGTGTGGAAGGGTGTGCGCACAGAACAGAAAATACCTGACTGGACATACATGTATGAGACTCCATGCAAGTGAGACGTGTTGAAAAACATTCAATAAAGATGCTACTTTGACTGGACTGTTGAGAAGTGAAAGAGGTGCGACTCGTTTCATTTCCAGTAAAAATTATATTCACAGAGGAGTTGTTTTGGGCTTTTTATGCCCTTCCTCGTCCTAATGAAACATTGTGGATGCCCACTATTTTACGTAGGGGAAAGTGTGACAGTTATACACACCCTAAAAATTAAATGAGCATTGAATTGCCGAACATACAATGTATTACATGTAGTAGTAGTAGTACTCCACTATATAAAACACATTGCTATTGAAAAACTGGTACACGTATCACTGAAATTCATTCAGTTGATTTGAGCAAACTTCTGTTTTTTGCAACGAGTGTTGTATTTGGTGATATGAAAAATACCACAAAGTGAACGAAAACTGAATGATTAACCAAAGCGCCAACAACGAATCTGCGTATCAATCTACAACCTACATCAAAGTTGTGTGGAAAAAGTACTGGCGTATACAACATTATTTAGTCCGTCATCATTAACTCTGTTGCTTCATAGTGGAAGTGTCATTGAAAATGTGTATAACTTGTATCAATGATAGCTGTAGTAGTTACAGACATAATCATGTTACAATGTAACACTTTGATTGGTTGACACATTTTTTTGAATGGTGCCTCAGATATTCTGTTTGTTATCTAAGATGACAACCACCATCTTTTTTTCATTGAAATGTCTGTGTCTGGTATTAACCTTGACGCATGGCCAATAATATTGTAGTTTATTGTTACTGTATAATTCTCCTTTGTAATGTGTGCTATTTAAGTAAGTGCTGAATAAAACACCAGATTTAAACTGAATGCCTCCCGTAAGGGAATCACTAATTATGCAAATAACTCATTAAACTAAAAAAAACTATGGTAACAGGCTTTGTTTTTTGGACAAGCATGCTTTCTTAGGTTAATGTATGTAAGAGTGTATGATACTGCTTAATTACTGAATATCGTTCATTATTCAAAATACTCATTATAGGAAAAAGTTGTAGCAACAAACTTCATAGGACAGGTGCGTATTATTATGGTTGATGTACGTATCATATTATACGAAATTTGAAGCTTGCATTTTTAAAATACAACCTAGTTAACTAAAATCATTAATTATGCAAATTTTTCATTAAAACTAAGCTATACAAAAGATTTTATAGGACATATCTGCTTTGTTATGGTTAACGTATGTACTAAATTGTATTGAAATTGAAGTATGCAGTCTTAAGATATAGCCTAATTACCGAAAATCATTAATTATGCAAATTATTCATTAACACTGTAAGGTACATCAACTAACTTTATAGGACATACACAATTTGTTATGGTTAATCATGTATGTACTGAATTGTATTGAAATTGAAGTATGCAGTTGTAAGATATAGCCTAATTACCAAGAATCATTAGTTATGCAAATTATTCATTAACACTGAAAGGTACACCAACAAGCTTTACAGGACATATGTGATTGTTATGGTTAACGTGTGTACTGAATTACATTGGAATTGAAGTATATATTCTTATGATATAGCCTAATTACCGAAAATCATTAATTATGCAAATTATTCATTAACACTGTACGGTGCATCAACAAACTTGATAGGACATGTGTGTTTTCTTATGGTTAACGTATGTACTAAATTATGTTGAATTTGAAGTATGTATTCTTAAGATATACTTATAGCCTAATTACCAAAAATAATTAATTATGTAAATTATTCATTAACGCTGTAAGATACATCAACGAATTTTATAGGACAAATGTATGTTGTTATGTTTAACGAATATACTAAGTTATATTTAAATTGAAGTATGCAGTCTTAAGATATTGCGTAATTAGTTGATTTCATTAATATGCAAATTTCTCTAATTAAACATTAACAGATCTGGCTCAAAACCTAATCAGGTCTAGCTATTACCCTAAAAATTATATATCCCAAATTTCATTACAATTGAGCCAGCCGATTTTTAGAAAATGATGACACAGACAGACAGACAGACAGACAGACAGACAGACAGACACACACACACACAGACAGACAGACACACACACAGACAGACACACAGACACACCTTCCCCTTTTAATACCTCCCGTACCATTACGGGAGGTAAAAATGACAAACAACAAACAACGTGTCACAGAAGGAACAAAATATGTGATAGGATGAGTTGTACTCGCAATTTTAATAATGTGTAACGAGAAAGCACGCCCATCCAGAGATCTGGATTTCATGCACATCACTTAGAGTTGATAATCTGTCATTGTTGTAGCTGCTGACTGAATGGTCAGTGCTGCCACTGACATCTGTTCTTTCACTGTCTTCCAACGTTCATCTTCATTTGGATCCTCATCAATTTTAAACATGGCATCAACAATACCAGGAAAGTAATCACTAGATGAAGCTGTGCTATTATTGGGTGAAAACGCAATGTGCCTACAGAGAGATTGTGAATAAAATATCATTACTACCAAACCAGAAAGACTATAGAGTTTCAATTAGGCAGCACAATATTTTTTGCTATGAGTTATTTTACACAAACAAACTAGAGGCAGTGACAGCTGCGCGAACATGCAATGTTACATTTTATAAACCTTATCTCAGTTGTCCACTATCAGTAACTCGGGCTCTATTTTGTGTAATATGTCATTCGTATTAGCACAAAAAAAACTTGCCACAGACGTAAAAATACCGTACCGCCTATTGAAACTCTACAGTCACTCTGGTTTGGGAGTAACGTCTCCTTCATTGGTTACTTGTTCGACTAAGGATATAGTGTACCCTCAAAGTGATGTGAAGTAGCAAAACATTGGTTCAGAAGTATTTAGATAAACTCCAAAGTTATAAGCCTTGTTGTTGGCACTAATTATATCCATGTACATCATGGCAGTCTGCAGAAATAATGTATTCACTGGTTGAACTCACTGGTTCAACTGATTGTTTCTCTGAAATCACAAGTAATTGTAGATGATATAAAATCATGAAATGGCTCTCCACAACCCATTATTTCATGAAAGTGTCTCTATTTCCAGGAGTGGCTACCCCCTCTAATAATATGACAAGTTTATTTACCAGAGAAATCTGGTGTAAGGCAATCCTAATGGATCGATGAAAGCCCTTTCAATGTTCATCAGCTGGTCATTGACAGCCCTGATTGCCATAGCACTAAACCACAAACATAATATAAAGAAAAGTAAACTGCGCCCTCTGACAAGGAGATAGTTTTTAGTGTGTAAATTTCAAATTTTGTGTAAAACAGGACATCAGAATGTTCGATGAAAACTATCTACGAGGAATACATGTAATGTTGTTTGTGTGTTTGTTTGTTTGTTTGTTTGTTTGTTTGTTTGTACTCACTCATTCTTTTCCATGGTATTGATTTTGTTGTGTAAAGCATCGGCCGCAACTGTAAAATTGACCAGAGCAGAATCCATGGTTTCTGAAAGGAAATTAAAAAAAAAGGTAAATAAAAATAATTTAAAAACAAAAATAATAAGGTAAATCAACCTGGAAGCACCGCGACTTTGAAATGTTGTCTGCATCCCAGACCCTCGTGTGGGGTCTGTGTCTGAATAATTACCATATTTTGGTAATATAATTAGGGTCTGACGCATGGCTGAGAGCGACTGAAGAATGGTATGCCAAGTTAGTCGTGAAACCCAAATACATTGTCAGTTCCGTTACAGTTGCGTTCACGTAATTGCATGTTGTGGTTAAGTGTGCTCCAGCAAGTACAACACTGTGGGTACCTTTATATAAATATGCAACATAAAGTACTCACAAGTATGTGTAAACTCAGCTTGTGCCCCTTTAAGTCCATCCTACTTGATATCAAATTCTATGTTATTCGATGTAGGCCTACGTGCTGGTATATTAATAATTCTTGTTCTTACCAAATGTTATGCTTTTAGATGCCATTTTAGCTCCGTAATTCCTTTTCAATTTATCCACCGCTTCGTTCAATTTTACAACGTAGACACTTATATTAAATGGGATGAACAGAGAATCTGACATATCTCGCGTGATTTCAGTCATCACACGACATACGGCGAGATGATAGGAGAATTTCGGGTCTAAAATGTTCTGCACGCGATAAACCGTCTCATATGCTGTATGGTAGAGTGGATGTGATGGCGCCAGAGACTGTTCGATGGAAGAAAAAAACAACAGAATGACATAACAATGTAACGAAATACGACTTAGAAGTAGAAGTAAGCGTTAAATTTTAGATGAATATTTTGTAAAAAATCATGAATGTGCAAAAGGTAAGCCCATTTCTTTTAATCTCGGAGTACATCATTCTAATGTGACATCTTTGGTGTTGTTTTGTTTATTGTTTAGTTTTTGTTTGTTTTTGTTTGCCTTTTTGTTTGCCTTTTTGTTTGCCTTTTGATTTTAAATTCAACTATGCTAATCAGGCTATTTCTGTTAAGGATATGTACATTTTTTTTCTTTCTTACACTGTCGTAAAATCATCATTCAGACCTCTACTCTGTAAACGTAAAACGAGCGCCCTCTATAGATTGTCCTGTTAGTGGTGGTTAACCTTCCAAGGGGATGGTACTACAATTTACATACCGAATCGTAAGTGTATCTTATATCAAGGCCAGGAATTCCATACCGATACATGAACGTTTTATAGTCACTTCCCGAACCAAGGTTGGATATACTGTGAAAAATTGGAAATAAAAAGGGGATCAAATTTAATATAATAGCAAAAATCCACATGTTGTTATATGCTCAGACCATTCATGGGATGTCTTTTGATGGAAGGTTTCTCATCAAGCTAAAAAAAATGGAATATGTTTCTTCAGATTTTTGGGGGGTGGGCTAAATGTTTATTTATTATGCATCACATCGACTGTGGGTTTTTTATATGAACAATTAAGCCTGCTTAAAACCCGAAGGGAAAAACTACATTGAGTCAATACTTCTCATTTCACAAAATTTCGTATAATCTGAACTAGACTGGTAAAGTCGTAATTTCGATTGTCATGTATTTATCGATTGGCGAATAAAAAGACTGAATTCACGAGACAATTTTGAAAACTTTCGCGGCTACGAGATCTCGGCAAATGTATCGCGTGATCAACGACCTTCGTTTTCAAAATTGTCTCGTCTCGCATGTTCGGCGGCCGTTTTTGACGGGGGAAAGGGCAGATCGGGCCGTCGATTGTGCTGCGGGGGATTCCTAAGAAGTGTTGCGGTTAGGAAATGTCAGATTTTCCGTAGGTAGGTCGATATTTTGGCGAAAATAGGGATTGATACGTGCGATGCAGATCCGCATCGCACCAGCTGATTGGAATTCCTGCACTAGGAATTGTAGCGTTAGGTGCGGGTTAAACACAAAAACTTAAAAAGTCACCAAAACAGACGAAAAAACCCACAAAACCGCAACGAGACGCTACAAATATTGCAGCTAGGGGTCATCGTGCATTTAGAATCAAACATGGCCGCCAAATACTGAATTAACCACTCTATGAAAGAAAGATCTCTTACAGTTCTTCTAACCTGGCGGGCTATTGATTTGACATCCCTATTGGATCAAATGAGCGACTGTTTCTTTTCGTAATCACATATTCAAAAGCTTGTTTATTCTTTCCAGATTTCTCAAAATGAACGTGAAAATAGATGGCACGTGGCCGCTCCTTCAACGAGGTACACATTGAAATAGTGTGTTGAAAAAGAATCCATGAAAAGAGTCCTCTCATACAGTGTTCGGGTTTGAGAAGGGGATGGACGCAAATTGTCACGGATTCTCTCACCCGTCTCGCCTTTCGGCCTCTAACATAATCTATGTCATCTCATGTTTCCGCCGCCCCCCCCCTCCCTACGACAACGAAAGTCCTAACCATCTTCCCTGCCTATACAGCAATGTAGTGATTTACATCTTTATTACTATACATGCAATCGTTTATGTCTGGTATCTTTTTTAAATCAAAATTTGCATCTCACCTTTTTAGCTGCGTTGAGGATAGCTTGACGCAGGAGAGGTACCGACTTCGCCCTCATCGTCCAACCACCGCTAACAGCCATATCAATATTTAAATATGCAACGCTTCTGACAGCCAGATTCCTTCCAAATTCCTACATACACATATCACAGAAAATTTACAACACACAAAGAGGCTAACAAAATTTGATAAAAGGATATGAACTTGAAACACGCATTGATTATCATTTCCTAGTGTAATATCTATTTGTAGACGAATGAAACCTACACAATATACAGGCTAGACACACGAAGCAAACACAACTGACAAATGCCAAGGTACCAAATAGGGCACGTATTACACCTGTACATATCAGAGTCAAGTTCAACTGGACAAAATTAGTGAAGAATATTTCTAGAATTTGGCTTTGTATACTCTCTCAAGTCTATTTGGTTTTTCATTGGTTTATTTCTACATATTAATGCCAACTAATGTACAAACGACAAGCACAAGAGACATGACATAGACATGACATATGATGCATAAAGCCATGCCAATCAAGTCATTTGTATGAGATTGGTTTGTTTGTTTGTTTGTTTGTTTGTTTGTTTGTTTGTTTGTTTGAATATCACGGCGTGGTGGAGGCATACCAGATACTGGGATGATATGGTAACTTGGTGGACTGAAAATCTCTTGACAAGTTTCCTTGCATAGATATTTATAACTGGTAAATACTGATTATAAGTATTAAATACATGGTGAAAACAAAGATTATGGTAATATATAGCTAAATTTTCATTGCACAGATACTAGTACATGGCGTTCTGTTACATGAAATGAATATATAAGTATACCGTAATTTTTCCTAATTTTAAATGGTATGGCATGCAACTATGCTTTGAGAATTCTTCTCAGTGTCGGTATGTTGAATTGAAACAATTGTTATCAGGAGAAGGTGTTGTTATCACCTCGACATGTTAAAATAATAACAGATAACTTTCTTTTTCGTTTTAGTCCTTGAATTTCAAAGCTTTATAGAGGCTCAAAGGGAACCCCTCGGTACCTATCCTCACACTGCTTCCTTTTATTTTGATTCAGATTTTATGTAGTATTATTACTAGCTTAACATGTTAGAATAGCACCAGAAAGCATTATTTCAGCCCTTGAATTTTCAAAAATCTCCAGGGACGGGAGGGGGAAACCCTTCCCCTACCCACCCCACTTGGCTCCCTCAAACTTTGATTCAATTTTTACCACCTAATTTACAATTGTACTAGCTACTTTGGGAATAAGCGCCACTCATTGTTACCTCTTCCCTTTGAAATAAGCTACATCCATCATGTTATGAGGAAATTCAATTTCAAAATAAAAAAGTTTACTTTTGTAAGAATGTATGTATGTATGTATGTATGTATGTATGTATGTGTGTATGTATGTATGTATGTATGTATGTATGTATGTATGTATGTTTGTGTGTGTGTGTGTGTCTCGATGGAACACTCAACCTCAATTTGTGTAATGTTTGTAGAACGCCATTCGAACAGTTGTGAAATGTCACCTTACCGATCTCAAAAACAATGGGTGTAAATTATAACACTGAATAGTAACAATACATGTGCTTCCATGGGCCAGGATCCATTGATAGGGCATGGTGGTATAAGGGGTCTTAAACCTCCTTTGTTACAGTATGGAAGTAAAACTACTTCCATGGTTACAGCATAGATGTCTCCCTAATGCATCCATGTTAGAACTTTGACGTTGAGTCAGAGTAGCCAATAATTAGGTTTGAGAATTGTTCAGTGATATTCGGAAACCTAGAGTTGACGTGCCAAACCACAACCAGGGATGGGGGCCACTAGAAACCTAGGAACTAGTGCCCCCCCCCCCCCGGTACAGTAGTATCAAAAAGAACTCCATTAGCACCTATTTATGAATAGATGCGATTCTTATTTGCATATTCACGGTGTGTAACAATGGGGTGATCAACCTCAGTCATTGTAGAAAGTACAAGTAGGCAGGCAGTAGATGTATAGAAACGAAAGACGACGCACAGCGTCAGACAGATCAAGGTAAGTAAAACTGCTATACCATATCTTATTTCTGGAGAGTTTTACATAAGCAGATTTAGTACATTGTACTTCAGAGTTCCAACCGATCACTTATATAAAGCAGTGGGCTAAATTGGCTATACCGTCACATTACTAAGCAAACTCTTCGTCGAGAGGACTACAACTGACGAAAAACATTTGTGTTTGCTTGGCTTCCGTGGTGTTCATGCTTCGATAAGTTACTGGCACTACTTACATTGTATATTTTGACATAGACATTGTCTCATTCTTGCTCATCACAAACATGCAAATGCACTAATCGTGGAGATGACGTTGAACTTTGGATGCATAACAGTCATGTTTGTATTGTATTTACCTTCTAACACCAAGACGGAGACCATGAAAGTACCACCAACTTCCATGCGGAGATCAAGAAAACCGATGTTTACAGACTATCTTCACATCACATCATTGGTCTATGTCGTTTGACATTGTGTTTTCAAGTATAACCAGAATGCCTCCCGTAAGGGAATCACTAATTATGTAAATAAATTAAACTAAACAAACTATGGTAACAGGCTTTGTTTTTTGGACAAGCGTGCTTACTTAGGTTAATGTATGTAAGAGTCTATGATATTGCTTAATTACTAAATATCATTCATTATTCAAAATACTCATTAAAGGAAAAAGTTGTAGCAACAAACTTCATAGGACAGGTGCGTATTATTATGATGTACGTATCACATTATACGAAATTTGAAGCTTGCATTTTTAAGATACAACCTAGTTACCTAAAATCATTAATTATGCAAAATTTTCATTAAAACTAAGCTATATAAAAAAATTTATAGGACATAACCGCTTTGTTATGGTTAACATATGTACTAAATTGTATTGAAATTGAAGTATGCAGTCTTAAGATATAGCCTAATTACCAAGAATCATTAATTATGCAAATTATTCATTAACACTGAAAGGTAAACCAACAAGCTTTACAGAACATATGTGTTGTAATCAGTGCCGAGGTTATGTTGTCTTACCTGAACTGACTAACGTCAGGCTTGACAACTCTGTCTCTGCGATGTGGCTGTGTAGATGCAGGCTTTAGTATACGATTTGGTATGACTTGCATCCACACTTTCTATAATCCGTCCTACGGGATTTTCCAGGGTGATACGTTTATATACCAGTCAGTCCTCCATCGTTGATGGCGTCCTGATGGTTTGTTCCATTATTGCTATAGTACGGTTTCCAGAGGGGCACTGGAAACCGTTCATACAACACTCCCCCCAACTTCATTTAAATAGGGCTGGACCCTGAGGGGATCTTGTGGGAGCGAAATAGCCTAAGAATATCCACCAGGGGCTGTTACTAGGGGAGATGGAAGAGCTACTAGTCTATAAACATAGTGCCTGAAACAATGTCCCATTACCTTGTACAAGGTACCAGCGGTTATACTGAGCTAGCTATGTTAAAACAGCTATCCAATTATTTACCTCACCTTTCATGGGGTATAAATAATTACAACTAACTAGTCATCAATTTATGGTATAATGACTAACTACCTTGATTTCTTTATCAAGGTATTAATAATGAACATAATACCTTAACTAGGGATTTTAACTGAATGTTTTGGGTCCCCTGGCTTGATTAGTGCCATCCCTAGCTATTAACTAAAAACATGTTGGGTTAGTATGCGGCCATTGGTTATCTGTTCCACCTAAGAAGATCTCAGGGCCAATGACTGTGTACTAACACAGTAATCAGATTTTTGGATATGTATTATGCACCCTTACCCCCGCAGTCCGTCGATATACACTTATTACCTCCAAGAAGGCAAGTGTCATGACACACCACAAGTGTAAGTCACATAATGAATCATTTATCATGCATTTTTACCCCCACAGTATGTCAATGTATAACTTTCTTCCTCCAAGAAGGCGCCAAGTGTCATGACACACCACAGGTGTAAGTTACATAATAAACCTAATTTCCCTTCTTCCCCCTTACCAAACAAAATGGGGGGGACCTATAATTTACAGGAAGCCATAAAGGGTACGGGTGTTCCTCACCGTGATAGGGAGTAGTTCATGGGGAGTACTGCCCCGAATTGTGGCTATTAAAAACCCAACACTTCCTATATACTGGGGAGAGTTTGGTTTAGGACAATTGGGAGGGGGAAAATAGGGTGAGTCTGTCTTCCAGATGAGGCGATCTTCAGGTACTTGTGATATTGTGAATACCTGAAGGGGCGTGGCATGCCTTACGCTGGCTGTACACCCAAAATAAGTATTTGGAAAGTGGGTCAGCCAGAGTTGAATTTGTGGTGCATCCCCAGAGAAGCAATGGAAATGTATGAACTGTTCCCTGGGACAGTACTTACGTACCAGTTGTAATACCTCCTCACCAGGTTTATGACCATAAGAATCTCCATCACCTCCTCGAATATGCAGCACTAGGGGCTTTGAGACAGACTGTTCTTGAAGCAGCTGTAGGATTTCTTCTAGAAGTTCCTTCTGTTTTGGCCAAGCAGATTCAGGTGTTGTGTAATCTAGACCTACTTCACCCACAGCGTCGATATTGCTGGACTCCATCAACATATAGAACGTCTTGAACTGCTTTCAAGGTCCTTCTTTCGTTGGGGAGATCACAGTCCGAGGTCTTTTTCGACTGTGACTCACCTTTTTCTTGCCTTGGTCACCCGGCTGTCTTACTATCTCTGGGGGAGGGGAGGTCAAAGTCTTAGAAGAACTACCTTGACTTGTTTGCTCACCTTTCAACGGTATTTTCGACAGCCGAATAGTACGGGATTCATATACCTGCCTTACTTTCTCCTGGGGATGAGAAATCAAAGCCTGAGCATAGCCCCTTCTTTGACTCACTTGTCCCCCTTTCAAAGGTAATTTAGGTTGCAAGGCAGTACCCGACACAGATTTCTTCTTTGCCATCTTAGGGGTAGGGGTCATCAAAGCCTGAGCATAGCTCCGACCTTGACTTACCTGCCCAACCGTCAATGGTAAATCAGTCTGTGACGATGTACTGCAACTGGGTGAGATACGCAGTGGAGGTTGTACCCTCTGCAAAGGTACCGGTGGCACAGCCGGTGTTTGGGATGTGTTACCATCCGTTGCACGATGACTGGTTCCACCCCTGTGTTGGTCCTTTCCTCTCATTGTTTTCTCTCCCAATTTAGCATCTAGACTTGCAGGGATTGCTGTTCCTGTCCTTGGACATCGTACATAGTCTTTCTTGGTTGTAGTAAGACTACTGCATTCCCCGCTCACAGGGTTCGTGTTTTCACAGAACTCTCCCCTCCTTTACCCTTGGACTTTGGTTTCCCTTGCGAAAGAGATTCCGCAGTCATTGAGGTAGAGGAAGTGACAGTATTCTGTTTCAACTTCTCTCGTTTTTGAGAACCTGTCAATCCGGAACTCGTCCCTTTCTGCCCCTGCGAAGTGGTAGATGGACCAGAACCAAACTGGGAAGTTGTTTGTACACCTCCATTCCCAACCTGATACAGACCGAGCCCACTAAGAAACCTTTCATTTTCATTTCACGTCCAGCTGTTGGCATTGTAATCGGTTTAATAGAGGGGGGTTTTGCATCCAATTGGTCATAGAGTTTGTCTGAAATTATAGTTACCTCTGAGGCGGTATCAATCACTGCCTGTGTTCCATGTCCTTCAATCGTAAGTGACACACTCAGCATGGAACCAGACTAGTTGGCAGATGACTACTTCCTCATCAGCATCTATGTACTTAGGGTTCAGTGGGGATTTGACTGATAATTCAGTCAAATGGGGTTGGCCATTTTCAATCGGGGTCAGCCCAGGGCCTACTGAGTTGATCCGTGTTTGTTTAGCGAGTCCTCAATGGTCACTCCCGTCCCATGGGGTCTGGGAGAGAGATTGGGCAATCCCTTTTGAAATGGCCTACTTTACCACACAGAAAACACTTGTCGGATTTAGGGGATGGTGAACGACTGTATGTCCGTTTTTGAGTGGTGGCCATCATATAACTCTTCATTTCCTTTGCAAAGCTATCAAATTTAGAGCTTAAGTTAGCAACATGTAACTCTAGACGTGACATTCTGTCTTCCATTATTTTGTATCCGGAGTCAACTTGAGTGGATGGACGTTTATTTTGACTAAAGTTAGGTGGGGGTGGCCCAGTACTAGTGGTAGTAGCTTGCACTGCAACTATGTTATAGTCAGATTCGTCTTCTGGCCTTGTACACCTAACTTGAGTACGGGCGGGTTTAGTGTCACCAGAGATGGCGGCTGCATTAAATTGGAACCATCTAATTTTATCCATAGCATCCTCAATATTTGCTGGATGTTGATTAATTGCATATTGACTAGCCTTTTTCTCAATGCACCCATGACAAAATCTGATAGCGGCTTGTCTGTCTGTATTTGCCTCCGACCCATAACTGAAGGCGAAAGTGGCTAGGCCCTGTATTCTATCTGCCCAGTTTTGTAAGCTTTCATCAAGCCGCTGACTACTTTGCCAAAAGTTCATTTGTGCCGTTTCGGGGAGTTCTTGGTGACCGAATCGTTGTGCAAATCTAGCTATTAGATCGAAATAGTCTATGTCACCATACCTTTCGATTACATTAGCATAATATGTACTGGCTGGTCCCGTGAGACACCAACACAACTGATTCCTTCTTTCCTTCGAGTTCCACCCTACTTCGTCAGCATATCTTGAGAATTTAATGTGAAATATTCTCCATTCTTCCTCACCACTATACATAAGGGTTTTGGGGATATTGTGAGATAAAGAGTAACGCTCACGTCTAGTGTAGGGGGGTGATCTATAGGACTTTTCACGTTCCGGGCTTTGGTCATACTCGGGTGATAGGGGGGGTTGTGAGGAGAAATGTTCAGGACCCTGGGGTCTATAATAATTTGGTTTACTATAGGTAAGTTCCAGGCTATCCGGTCTATCCCTAACTTTTCTCACTTCCCGTCTATCCATACCCCCGGCATCCACATTGTCTCGGGTATTACTCAGTTCTATCCTCACTGGTGTTTTTTCCCTATATGGTTTACTCATAGGTTTAGGTTGCTGAGGTTGGTATCTGGGGCCATATTTTGGGTTAACCCCCTCCGGTGTATGAAGTAGGCCAAAATCAGCTGCCAATTTTCTTTTGGTGCGTGGGGTTTCAATGGAGGGTTCCTCTTTTGCCGCTATTCCATGAGGGACATTTAGACTATGATTATATTGTTCATATTTTGTATCTATATATTCCTCAGTGTCAGATCTATGCTTTGTTGACGCTTGTTTGACATATCCACCCTCTATTAAATGGGAAACCCTTTTTATTACCTCATCTGTTGTTCGTTGGGGTGGAGGTTTTTTGGGAATTGCACCCATTACCTCTGGTTTGGGCTGTCCATACTCTAAGTATTCTCTGTCTGGTAAGTTATCATAGGGGGTTTGGGTTGCTTGAGTAACTGAAGTTTCCACAGGGTTTGTTGACATCTCTTCCCCATAGCTCAGTCCGATAGCAATATCACTACCATCCTCACTGGGGAGAGGTGTAAAGCTTACCCTTTCTATAAATTCAGGAAATGACTTCAGATATGGTATTTCCGCTAGGTTCTCTTCTGTTATATTCCCATACTTTTCCCTAAGTTTCAATATGGCTTGTGCGGGGTTGGGACCAATCCCAGGAATTTGTTGTAATTCTTCCTCTGTACAATTGTTGATATTAATTGTAGCCATATCTCACCTTAGAACTAATAACTTACCCTGCTTGTGCTATGGTAAGTTAACTGCCTTGTACAACACAACAATAGTTAACAGTAAAACTATCTTCTAGAGTTGAGACGTGTTTAAACGTGTACGCGACAATATACAATTAGTATATGGAAATATGCAAGGGTATTTTCTAAGTGGGTACTAATATTCAACAGAGGTACAATAAATACTCTTTCTATCTCCTACTGTACTCGCAAAATAGAAATTGATATTTCCCAGTGACTTGTGGAATTATAACTTGCACAACTAATACGGAACAGTGTATACAATAACTATTGTGTCCCCTGTCCCGTACCGAAGATACAACAAATAATCTGGGGTTTTTAATCCAAAGTCAGCAACACCTTGCAGACCTTCAGTCTAGGTTCCTAGCCTTTTTATAAGTTATTTGAAATTTACTATTTTTCTATTTTGTTTCCACTAGCTGGTGTTCACACTCTAATTCCTTAACACAAATTTTATCTAACCTAGCTATGCCTACATACACGTATTTTACTCAAAGGCGTGGTGCGCCCTCGCGTAGGGTGTGCTTTATTTTGTAAAGCTGGCCCACGACTTGGCTGCACCACACAAAAAAAATTACTAAACCTACTTTATAAATTGAAGGCGTGGTGTGCTCTCGCGTAGGGGTCGGCCTATTATTTAAGCTCTACCCCACGACTTGGCAACACCACACAAAAAAAATTGTAGTCCCTAACTAATTCGAACGCGTGGTGCACTTTGTAGGGGCCTGCCCAATTGGTAAGCTCTACCCCACAAATCCGTGTCACCACACAAAAAAAATTACTATGAACTCTAATTTACAAAACGGTTTCAACGAAAATAAAACTGTCCTATACACCAACTATTTGTAGAATTTTTTAGGACCAAAAAACGAAGAACAGATAAGAACTACACAGCGTTAAACTGACTTTGCCCCAATTTTCAGTTTCGTACCCACTAACAGGTGGAACGGACGCTATGCATAAATTAACGACCACATGGAAACTGAAATTGACAAGACACTTTGAAAATCACAAAATACGAGGTCCACTAACAGAAATATACAACACCAAACAATTGTAAATGAAAACTGGTAATTCTCTGTGCACTAGTGTGGAGCCACCCGGAGTTTGACTTTTTGTTTGGCCCCTCCTTCAAATGTCAATCAAGATGACGTTCCCACCCCAGTACAAAGAAGTTTACCACAACTAAAAGTTTGCAAAATTCTGAGTGACCGCTCAGATACGGGAGGCCGACTACGCCAATTGTTGTAATCAGTGCCGAGGTTATGTTGTCTTACCTGAACTGACTAACGTCAGGCTTGACAACTCTGTCTCTGCGATGTGGCTGTGTAGATGCAGGCTTTAGTATACGATTTGGTATGACTTGCATCCACACTTTCTATAATCCGTCCTACGGGATTTTCCAGGGTGATACGTTTATATACCAGTCAGTCCTCCATCGTTGATGGCGTCCTGATGGTTTGTTCCATTATTGCTATAGTACGGTTTCCAGAGGGGCACTGGAAACCGTTCATACAACATATGTGATTGTTATGGTTAACGTGTGTACTGAATTATATTGGAATTGAAGTATGTATTCTTAAGATATAGCCTAATTACCGAAAATCATTAATTATGCAAATTATTCATTAACACTGTACGGTGCATCAACAAACTTGATAGGACGTATGTGTTTTCTTATGGTTAACGTATGTACTAAATTATGTTGAATTTGAAGTATGTATTCTTAAGATATAGCCTAGTTACCAAAAATAATTAATTATGCAAATTATTCATTAACGCCGTAAGATACATCAACAAATTTTATAGGACAAACGAATGTACTAAATTATATTGAAATTGAAGTATGCAGTCTTAAGATATTGCGTAATTAGTTGATTTCATTAATATGCAAATTTCTCTCATTAAACATTAACAGATCTGGCTCAAAACCTAATCAGTTCTAGCTATTACCCTAAAGATTATATATTCCAAATTTCATTACAATTGAGCCAGCCGATTTTTAGAAAATGATGACACAGACAGACAGACAGACAGACAGACAGACAGACAGACGGACAGACACACCTTCCCCTTTCAATACCTCCCGTACCCTTACGGGAGGTAAAAAGGATATTCAATTTGTTTTATTAAAATGTAAATGAATATCAATTTCCCATTCACAGATTCATCTTCATTTTGAAGACTTCAAGGTAACATAATTACAAGAATTCTATTCGGTCTTACTCTACTCACTCCTCTGTGTGTACTTTATCTCTTACAGAGTGCAACTTACAAACCTAATTACAACAAACTCACGTTGTAAAATAATAGAAACGCTGACACAACACAGCACTGGTGAGAAGCCATACCAATCGCGAAGTGTCTAGAAAAAAGACACTCGTTCGGAAAGGAAAGGAGAACAACGTTAACCAATTCATTCTGGTGAGAAACCATATCAGTGTCAGTAGTTTGACGAGACTCTTTCTGGTCAATAGCGACTTTACCTGGTGACAAGCCATACAAATATAAAGTGTGTGTAAAGATATTCGTTTGTAATTAAGCGATGACTAAACACACACGAATTCATACTGGTGAGAAGCCATATGAATGCGATGTATGTGGAAAGACTTTCACTCGCAAAGATTATCTGACTAAACACCTGATAATCCATACTGGTGAAAAGCCATACAAATGTGACGTGTGTGGAAAGACTTCCACTTCCAAAGGACAGCTGACTGTACACATGAGAATTCATACTGGTGAGAAGCCATATAAATGTGACGTGTGTGGAAAGACTTTCACTTCCAAAGGACAGCTGACTGTACACATGAGAATTCATACTGGTGATAAGCCATATAAATGTGACGTGTGTGGAAAGACTTTCACTTCCAAAGGACAGCTGACTGTACACATGAGAATTCATACTGGCGAGAAGCCATACAAATGTGACGTGTGTGGAAAAACATTCACCAACAAAGGACATCTGATTCAACACACACGAATCCATAATGGTGGGAAGCCATATAAATGTGAAATCTGTGGAATGACTTTCACTTTCAAACAACACCTCACTGAACACACGAGAATTCATACTGGTGAGAAGCCATATAAATGTGACGTGTGTGGAAAGACTTTCACTTCCAAAGGACAGCTGACTGTACACATGAGAATTCATACTGGTGAGAAGCCATATAAATGTGACGTGTGTGGAAAGACTTTCACTTCCAAAGGACAGCTGACTGTACACATGAGAATTCATACTGGTGAGAAGCCATATAAATGTGATGCGTGTGGAAAGACTTTCACACAGAAAGGACATCTCACTGAACACACAAGAACCCATACTGGTGAGAAGCCTTATAAATGTGTGAAGTCTGTGGAATGACTTTCGCTCGCATAGGACACCTGACTGAACACAACTTGTGAGAAGCCATATAAATGTAATGTGTGTGGAAAGACTTCCATGCCATTTCAGACAACATATGAACCCCATGCCACGTCAGTTCCAGTGTGAGAGCACTCGGGGGTATTTGTACTCTTGGGGGTTTGTTATGCTTCGCTGTTTCTATTCTAATTGCAGGTCAATAATTTGGTTATACTTATTAAACCTATATTTATTAAACTGGGAGTCTAGTTTTACAGTGTGTTAACAAAAAATCCTAGCTACAAGGATTTCATTTCGGTAGCTCTTCTTGATCATAGGAGATACCATACCCCTATAAACCCGTGTTCCTGTGGGAATAATCCTCTTGACATGAAACTATTTGAAAAAAGTTACACAACATGTGTGCAATTATTCTTAGATAATTTCTATAGAATTTTCCACTGATCCACACCTGCAGATGTTCTGTTCTTCGTTGTTGAATGCTATTGGTTACTTCGAATAGCTTCAAAGTAAATGGCCTTGTCTGTCTAAAAAGACTACATACAGTCGATATTAGTCTCATTACTAACGTCAGACAATATGATTTTACGTCTGTCAAAGCATGATCTGATAGGATCATGGAAATCAGAGAAACCCCCATCACTTTGGTTACATACATGTAAATTTGGATGTCTTTGATGGAAGGTTTCTCATCAAGCTAAAAAAAGGGGAATATTGTTTCTTCAGATTTTTTGGGGGTGGGCTAAATGTTTATTTATTATGCATCACATCGACTGTGGTTTTTTTATATGAACAATTAAGCCTACTTAAAACCCAAAGGGAAAAACTACATTGAGTCAAAACTTCTCATTTCACAAAATTTCGTATAATCTGAACTAGACTGGTAAAGTCGTAATTTCGATTGTCATTTATTTATCGATTGGCGAATAAAAAGACTGAATTCTCGCGTGATTGCAAAATCTCGCGTGATTGCTTAACATCATTTTTATCAGAATTGCGACGTGGCTGTGTAATGATGTTACGAAATCATGTGATATTTTGCAGTCACGCGATATTTCAGTCTTTATATTCGAAAACCAAATATATATTTTTTTAAATCAATCAATAAAAAAATCATTAAATCAATCAATAAATCATTAAATCAATCAATTAATCAAATCATTTTACCAGTCTGAAGCTAAACATTTTCATCACATTCCGAACAAGATAGGAAGATAAAATTATATTTTTTGCCAACTGTCATGTTATGGCAATTATATTGTCAGCTTACTACGGAATGTTATAATCGTCGTCGGGATTTTTTTAAAGCCATGCATCGTACATCGTCTTGTCTGCGTAATTTGGGTCTGCAACCTGCTGAACAAGAAAACTTAAATCATCACATTTTGAGGTATTATGCGCCTCATAAACAACAATTTCAAGAAAACGCCAACACATTCTCACTTATAAAAATAAACATACTACTGTCACAGATGACACATTTATATTTTCAGTAAACTGAATATTTTAACAACATCGCATGGCCTAGTTTGACTGAAAGGTCAATAGATAGCTGTCTCAAGGATATCGGATTTAGACCACACAGGATTCCAAGCATACTCGAATACATGAGACGACGGTCTGCATTTCATAAATATCTAGGATTCATAGTGATCATTCATCAATGTTTTAAAATTACTTTTAGGGCATTAAAAACGCCCATGAAAACTGTAAATGGATTGCATTAATTATTTGGCCATTGGCCATGTGTTATGTATATTTAGACTTTAAGGACGTCACAATAAAGCACACTGGGAACAGGCACTTCACTTCAGATTTTGGTAAGAGACTTGGCTTCGCGGGAAGTCAATGAACGAGGCACTATGCTGGGTGTTTGCCTTCGTCTCGAGTGTAGATCTTTAAACACTGTGTGTAGTCTGAGCTAATTCCCTTTAAAGTTCAAGTGTGATCCTGGTACGTACATACAGAAGTTGAGTCGGATATGAGATATGAGAGTGATTCGGGCGTTATTACTTGGTCTATCAGCTTTGTGCGAAGATAAGTAGTAATATTGGTGGCGATCAGGGGCTTGAAGAACCATTTGTGTGTATAATGAACCAAGTTTGAACCTTACGAAGACTTACCGACAACCTTTAAGAAGAAAAACACAACCCCGCTGGGTGAGTAAAACAAATTAACACTGTAACGAAGAAACAATGATGGAAATCTGGCCTTGCACGAGAAGAAAAAGTTTGTACAAAAAAAGATGCGAAGAAGATTCAAGAACTTTTCGAAAGGAAACTTTAACGATTATGTTCCAATGGTGGGAATGCTACACGAACTAGAACTGATAACATTGCAGTAACGGAATATAACATTGCAGAAGGAGAGAATGTGTCTGAAAGCGTGGAATTTTGAATAACGAGAGACAACGATAAAGACTATGACAAACTTTGAAGTGAAGCCATCAACGCGACCAGCTGACAGGCGATTGGAGATATCGCGTATCGGACGCTGATGCAGACCGAAGCAGTTCGCATGTGAACTACATATTTAAGACTTTTGACGGACAAAGAACTCATTAATCATACGGTAGTAATTTTTTTTTAAAGATTGACATTATTATTATTGCGCGAATTCATTTCTATTCACGATCAGCGAGTTTGTTACTGTGTGTACAAAGCTAATCATGAGAGACATGTGTAAGAAATAATAATGATTGTATGCTCGATTTAGTTTGACGACGAACAATTCTTGGAATCTATTTTCTTACCACAACCATTTCAGTGATGCTGTTTTACATCTCAATGGTCGCGTACAAGCAGAAAGAATATTATTGATTTATCTATGGAGAAATTTTAGTTTTAATAAGAATATTTCTTGAAGTATGGAGTATTGGAAACTCCTCGAAGTTTTGTTGACTCTGAGTTGTAGTGAGCCGAAAACGCTACAGATAAATGCGTTGCTCACACGTTGAGTCTGATTTTGTGATGTAAGGTTCCTATGGTAAAGGAAGGAACCAAATTGATATAGTATTTTATTGAATCTGCTGTACAAGATAACTATTTGAATTCGAATTGGGTGTAAAACAGAGATCCGACCGAAATGAGCTGTGTTAATGTCTATACAAATTTCCTTTCAAATTCCGCAAGAATTTATGAAATTCCTCAGAAAGGACCATTATTACTTGAGCTGCGTGCATAATTTCTAGTGGTATTGATTCAAAGGGTATATTGAATTGCAATGAGAAAATTGCCAACCTACTTATGGTCAATCAGGTTACTTGTAATGAAAACTAAATTGACTTATTGGATTAATATTAATGGTCTTAATAGTTCTGTACAAGTCGTTAACATACTGAAGATGTCAAATTTTAAACATGGATGAACAGCTAAGATGCCTGTAATGTTTAAATAATGACGTAGGGTTTCTTACACGACAATGATGGTGTTGGTGCAACTGACTTCTCTTGATGACTGTAACAGCTGATTAGTTAGTGTAACTTAAGGATAGCTGTAAGACAATACATTTAGGTCAGTGTTCTTGATAGCTGATATCAGGGTGAAATCACAAGTTACTAGACTTAGATTACTTGAATAACATTGACTGGTTAATTTTGACTTCACTAAACAAAGACGACGTCACTGACACACACTTTTATGCTACACCATTTTTTTTCATAATATTGATTTCGTCTGCAGTTAAAGATTCAATTTGGAATATGATCACGAATATGGCATGCTGACCATTTGTCAGTGACAATTTTCAATATTGGCGTGATGAAATATTTAAGAGTTAATATTTATTCATAGCATAGATATTTAATGTCATCATTTGATTTTACGAGACAGATACCTACATTCCTTTCAGATAGGAATACTTATGTTATAATTTAGTTATGTACACGATGAATCGGGTATAACTTGGTCAACATTAAAACATTCTCCTATTTATATTTCTTTATGTTCAACTTTTAAATGCTGCAGATATAATATTCCTAGCAAAGTTCTTTAGACCTGAGAATTCTATTGATGACTGTACTTGTCTGGTAGTGTTAATGAAAATAGAGGGGGCCCGAACAGTACGTTATGGATGGTCATATCTATCAGTATGATTGTGTGAATGATTGAAAAAGACTGGCCAGTCGAACGTATGTTTGTGATGTGATTGAGAAGTACACAATTCAATAGCCAACTCAGGATATAATTATTCTACGATTCAATTTTCTAATTATCTGTGATGTCTCTCTTTGATGTCATTTATTCATTAAAGTACATGTTGACGAAACAAGTATATCTGGTTCGGAATTTGAGATTTTAGCAATCTTAGTTTTCAAGGGTCGTATAAATTTTACATTTCTAACACGACATACGAAAAAGCATTGATTACTTCTCTTTTCAATTTTCATTTATGAAGGGTAAATTATTTTTTTAGATATTTTAGTCTGTAACGAGGGCGTTACAAATTTTGGAAAGAGGGGAAAGTGTCACAGATGACACATTTATATTTTCAGTAAACTGAATATTTTAACAACATCGCATGGCCTAGTTTGACTGAAAGGTCAATAGATAGCTGTCTCAAGGATATCGGATTTAGACCACACAGGATTCCAAGCATACTCGAATACATGAGACGACGGTCTGCATTTCATAAATATCTAGGATTCATAGTGATCATTCATCAATGTTTTAAAATTACTTTTAGGGCATTAAAAACGCCCATGAAAACTGTAAATGGATTGCATTAATTATTTGGCCATTGGCCATGTGTTATGTATATTTAGACTTTAAGGACGTCACAATAAAGCACACTGGGAACAGGCACTTCACTTCAGATTTTGGTAAGAGACTTGGCTTCGCGGGAAGTCAATGAACGAGGCACTATGCTGGGTGTTTGCCTTCGTCTCGAGTGTAGATCTTTAAACACTGTGTGTAGTCTGAGCTAATTCCCTTTAAAGTTCAAGTGTGATCCTGGTACGTACATACAGAAGTTGAGTCGGATATGAGATATGAGAGTGATTCGGGCGTTATTACTTGGTCTATCAGCTTTGTGCGAAGATAAGTAGTAATATTGGTGGCGATCAGGGGCTTGAAGAACCATTTGTGTGTATAATGAACCAAGTTTGAACCTTACGAAGACTTACCGACAACCTTTAAGAAGAAAAACACAACCCCGCTGGGTGAGTAAAACAAATTAACACTGTAACGAAGAAACAATGATGGAAATCTGGCCTTGCACGAGAAGAAAAAGTTTGTACAAAAAAAGATGCGAAGAAGATTCAAGAACTTTTCGAAAGGAAACTTTAACGATTATGTTCCAATGGTGGGAATGCTACACGAACTAGAACTGATAACATTGCAGTAACGGAATATAACATTGCAGAAGGAGAGAATGTGTCTGAAAGCGTGGAATTTTGAATAACGAGAGACAACGATAAAGACTATGACAAACTTTGAAGTGAAGCCATCAACGCGACCAGCTGACAGGCGATTGGAGATATCGCGTATCGGACGCTGATGCAGACCGAAGCAGTTCGCATGTGAACTACATATTTAAGACTTTTGACGGACAAAGAACTCATTAATCATACGGTAGTAATTTTTTTTTAAAGATTGACATTATTATTATTGCGCGAATTCATTTCTATTCACGATCAGCGAGTTTGTTACTGTGTGTACAAAGCTAATCATGAGAGACATGTGTAAGAAATAATAATGATTGTATGCTCGATTTAGTTTGACGACGAACAATTCTTGGAATCTATTTTCTTACCACAACCATTTCAGTGATGCTGTTTTACATCTCAATGGTCGCGTACAAGCAGAAAGAATATTATTGATTTATCTATGGAGAAATTTTAGTTTTAATAAGAATATTTCTTGAAGTATGGAGTATTGGAAACTCCTCGAAGTTTTGTTGACTCTGAGTTGTAGTGAGCCGAAAACGCTACAGATAAATGCGTTGCTCACACGTTGAGTCTGATTTTGTGATGTAAGGTTCCTATGGTAAAGGAAGGAACCAAATTGATATAGTATTTTATTGAATCTGCTGTACAAGATAACTATTTGAATTCGAATTGGGTGTAAAACAGAGATCCGACCGAAATGAGCTGTGTTAATGTCTATACAAATTTCCTTTCAAATTCCGCAAGAATTTATGAAATTCCTCAGAAAGGACCATTATTACTTGAGCTGCGTGCATAATTTCTAGTGGTATTGATTCAAAGGGTATATTGAATTGCAATGAGAAAATTGCCAACCTACTTATGGTCAATCAGGTTACTTGTAATGAAAACTAAATTGACTTATTGGATTAATATTAATGGTCTTAATAGTTCTGTACAAGTCGTTAACATACTGAAGATGTCAAATTTTAAACATGGATGAACAGCTAAGATGCCTGTAATGTTTAAATAATGACGTAGGGTTTCTTACACGACAATGATGGTGTTGGTGCAACTGACTTCTCTTGATGACTGTAACAGCTGATTAGTTAGTGTAACTTAAGGATAGCTGTAAGACAATACATTTAGGTCAGTGTTCTTGATAGCTGATATCAGGGTGAAATCACAAGTTACTAGACTTAGATTACTTGAATAACATTGACTGGTTAATTTTGACTTCACTAAACAAAGACGACGTCACTGACACACACTTTTATGCTACACCATTTTTTTTCATAATATTGATTTCGTCTGCAGTTAAAGATTCAATTTGGAATATGATCACGAATATGGCATGCTGACCATTTGTCAGTGACAATTTTCAATATTGGCGTGATGAAATATTTAAGAGTTAATATTTATTCATAGCATAGATATTTAATGTCATCATTTGATTTTACGAGACAGATACCTACATTCCTTTCAGATAGGAATACTTATGTTATAATTTAGTTATGTACACGATGAATCGGGTATAACTTGGTCAACATTAAAACATTCTCCTATTTATATTTCTTTATGTTCAACTTTTAAATGCTGCAGATATAATATTCCTAGCAAAGTTCTTTAGACCTGAGAATTCTATTGATGACTGTACTTGTCTGGTAGTGTTAATGAAAATAGAGGGGGCCCGAACAGTACGTTATGGATGGTCATATCTATCAGTATGATTGTGTGAATGATTGAAAAAGACTGGCCAGTCGAACGTATGTTTGTGATGTGATTGAGAAGTACACAATTCAATAGCCAACTCAGGATATAATTATTCTACGATTCAATTTTCTAATTATCTGTGATGTCTCTCTTTGATGTCATTTATTCATTAAAGTACATGTTGACGAAACAAGTATATCTGGTTCGGAATTTGAGATTTTAGCAATCTTAGTTTTCAAGGGTCGTATAAATTTTACATTTCTAACACGACATACGAAAAAGCATTGATTACTTCTCTTTTCAATTTTCATTTATGAAGGGTAAATTATTTTTTTAGATATTTTAGTCTGTAACGAGGGCGTTACAAATTTTGGAAAGAGGGGAAAGTGTCACAGATGACACATTTATATTTTCAGTAAACTGAATATTTTAACAACATCGCATGGCCTAGTTTGACTGAAAGGTCAATAGATAGCTGTCTCAAGGATATCGGATTTAGACCACACAGGATTCCAAGCATACTCGAATACATGAGACGACGGTCTGCATTTCATAAATATCTAGGATTCATAGTGATCATTCATCAATGTTTTAAAATTACTTTTAGGGCATTAAAAACGCCCATGAAAACTGTAAATGGATTGCATTAATTATTTGGCCATTGGCCATGTGTTATGTATATTTAGACTTTAAGGACGTCACAATAAAGCACACTGGGAACAGGCACTTCACTTCAGATTTTGGTAAGAGACTTGGCTTCGCGGGAAGTCAATGAACGAGGCACTATGCTGGGTGTTTGCCTTCGTCTCGAGTGTAGATCTTTAAACACTGTGTGTAGTCTGAGCTAATTCCCTTTAAAGTTCAAGTGTGATCCTGGTACGTACATACAGAAGTTGAGTCGGATATGAGATATGAGAGTGATTCGGGCGTTATTACTTGGTCTATCAGCTGTGTGCGAAGATCAGTAGTAATACTACTACTACTACTACTACTACTACTACATTTTGTACTACTACTACTACTATAAGAAAAAACAGTTTGGGGTCATCGTGCATTTAGAGGTCAAATCATTTTAGAATCAAACATGGCCGCCAAATAGTGAGTTAACCACTCTATGAAAGAAAGATCTCTTACAGTTCTTCTAACCGGTGTTATTGACTGGACATCCCTATTGGATCAAATGAGCGACTGGTTGTTTTTTTCCGTGATCCCGCTGATCACATATTCAAAAGTTGTTTATTCTTTCCCGACTTCTCAAAATGAACGCCGTGAAAACAGATGGCACGTGGCCGCTCCTTCAACGAAGGTACACATTAAAATAGTGTGTTGAAAAGAATCCATGAAAAGAATCATCTCATACAGTGTTCGGGTTTGAGTAGGGGTGGACGCAAATTGTCACGGATCCTCTCACCATCTCGCCCTTCGGCCTCTAACATAATCTATGTCATCTAATGCCCCCCCCCCTCCCTACGACAACGAAAATCCTAACCATCTTCCCTGCCTATACAGCAATGTAGAGATTTACATCTTTATTACTATACATGCAATCGTTTATGTCTGGTATCTTTTCTTAAATCAAAATTTGCATCTCACCTTTTTAGCTGCGTTGAGGATAGCTTGACACAGGAGAGGTACAGACTTCGCCCTCATCGTCCAACCACCGCTAACAGCCATATCAACATTTAAATATGCAACGTTTCTGACAGCCAGATTCCTTCCAAATTCCTACATACAAATATCACAGAACATTTACAACACACAAAGAGGCTATCAACATTTGAAAAAAGGATATGAACTTGAAACATGCATTAAGTATCATTTCATTGTGTCCAAGATTTGGATAACTTTAGCCTGTACGGTTGCAATAATATATATTCGTAGACGACTGAAACCTACACAATATACAAGCTAGACAAACGTAGCAAACAAAACTGACAAATGCCAAGGTACCAAATATCGCACGTATTACACCTGTATATATCAGAGTCAAGTTCAACTGGACAAAATTAGTGAAGAATATTTGTAGAATTTGGCTTTGTATACTCTTTCAAGTCTATTTGGTTTTCCATTGGTTTATTTCTACATACTAATGCCAACTAATGTACAAACGACAAGCAGTAATTCTTGAGACATGACATATAATGCATAAAGCCAATCAAGTCATTTGTATGGGATTGGGGTCACCCATCCTATAGACACATTATCAAAGAGTGGTTGGGCTGTCACTCCCACCCCTACCCCAAAGAAAGGAGTGGGGCGCTAGGGGGGAAGGAGTATCGAAACGCGTCTCTCTTGCGGTCGGAAAAATAAAACACTTTATTAGAATGACATAACAATGGCAAAGTTACCTCGATGCACTCCGTCGATCCAATCAATCCGTACTCCTCAGCAACCCAGCTACAGAACACAATTGAACGACGAGGGCGCCATTCTAGAGTAATCGAAAGACATTGCATAAGATTATCTTCTACGAATTCAGATTATGTTTTACCTTTCAATTTCCTTATATGCTTTATGATCCCGAATTCTTGTCGGAAATCAACTGATTTAATATCGTTTCGGCTCATGAACATTTTTTATTCAATCGAAAATCAAATGGTACTACATTTATACAATTTTCGAAGCGTTTCTCTAACAACTGACATGCTGTTATATTGTTGGAAAGGAGCGCTTTAATATAGTAGATTCTTTATTCTGTTATATTTATCTATGTTTACAACTCCAGCTATGTGATGACTAGATACCTTTCTCTTTGACAAGCTTTCCGAACGCTCGACTAATTTCCAACATTGCAGCAGTACCACTTGATGGATCAACAGCACCAAAAACCCAAGCATCGTGATGATTTCCAACGATGACGTAGCGGCCTAGATGGATGATAAATAATGAGCAATAACTACATTACTACAACTCTTAATTGCTAAATGATATTCACGAGTCAGATTCGACACGCCTAAAAATAGTCTGACTGTTATCCCAAACAACTATATTGGTCTGAGGCGTTGAATACATAACGTTACCAATTTGTAATTTTAATCTGGTAAAGATTATTCGGAGCGAGGCTAGTCTGTTTTGGTCCCGATTAGTCAAATCGTTCAATTTACACAGTTGTTTTCTATACATGCTAAGGGGACCTTCAACAAGTACAGATGAGGTAGAGTCATGGGAATTAGGGGCCAACCCATTTAGTGAATGGTCCTTAAAGGTTGGCAACACTGACCAAATATTAAAAGACTTTCAGACAACCAAAATATTTGACCAAAGAAACTACTTGTTGCTATTGGTGTTATGATACATTACCTGGTTCAACGGCACCGCGAATGAATCCACGTCCATCTACGCTCGGTTTTAGTTTGAATATCCATCCTGACTTTCCTATCACAGAATATAAGATCAATAATTGATAGTATGTTCCTTACACCTTGTTTTCATATAACCTTCTGTGATTGGCTTAGACCGTGTCACGTGGTATGGACTAGTGACCGACAGTGACCTCTATTTGCATACAGAGTGTACTATTAGTTTTCTATTTTCCATAGGGCATTACTATAGTAGCACTAGACAAGTCCTACCAGTGATTTGCTTTGATTCTAGAAAGAATACGTGCATGGGAATGTGATGTGTTGTAAAATATTTAGTGCCTGCCTGAAATCCCCCCAAAATATTCAGTCTACATACGAGACCTGGCCTTGCCTGGCCTGTACCTGGCGTTTACCTGTGTTTTGTACCGACCGAATACTTTTCGTTGGATATTGGAAATAATTATCCCCCTTTCCACGTGTACCAAAATATGACACAGGGAATTGGTAAATTAATTTTTAAGCAAACATTGTACAAATATAAACTAGTTAAAATATTATGCACATATGATCCTTTTTAGCAGCTGTGTTGACAAGAGTCAGCTGATCACACTAACTGTAGATCATGATCACTCCATGACTCGTTGTGAATACCTGTCAACATTGTAAATTCACACATCAAAAACTTACCTGTTAGGATCAATGAAACTAGGTCCAAGTTTGTAGGTTATGTTCAATCCTCCTTGCCAACTGGGGGGGGGGGGCATCATCTCCACCCAACTCTCTGAATATTGAAGCAAGAAAACATAGTTAACACATTACATGTAATACATTTCATTTACCGGCAAAATGTCTTAAGAAACTGTATTTATACCATATAAGTGTTGCATGCACAGTTTGTTATTGTTTTCTGCATGCTAGTTGTATCAAACAGAACCGCCGAATGAGAATTTGAAGTGGGCTAAAATGACTCCACAACAAATAATGGCAGATAACAGTAAAGACAAGGATGGTGACATTGGCAGTGACACATACAGTAATGTCATTTGAATAAATACTAGCGAGTCACAATGACACTGACAGTGGAAGTTCAGTCAGTAAAAGTAAATCACGTGGTGACTGAGACGGTGAATCTTTAGCTACATGTACGCGAGGTCAGACTTTATTGACAAATGGCAGCGTTGCAACTCATTTCGTTTTCTTTAACAATTACAGCCTGTTACAGATTAATAGAGAGAGCAGATTGCAACCCTACTTGCAACAAACTCACTGTACTGTCATGAGCGAAACACTGTTTCAAACACAATACTTGGAGAAAAGACATATCAACCATGAAGTGCGTGGAAAGAAACGCAATCACTCAGAGGAGAACATTAATGACTGAGCACATGAAAATCCTTGCAGGTGCAGTGACAAACCATGAAAATCTAAAGTATATGGAAAGACGATTACTCAAGATGAGCACGTGACAGTACATTATCATATGAGAATCCGTAGTGATGAGAAGCCATTCAAATGTGAGGTGTGTGGGGAAAACATTTACCGGGAAAGAACATCTGACCCTACATATTACGATCCATACTGGTGAAAAGTTACACAATTATGAAGTGTGTAGAAAACCACATAGATTTGTAATAACAATTTGACAGTACATATGAGAATCCATACTGGTGAGAAGCCATACAAATTCGAATGTGTGCGGACAGATATTCGCTCAGATCAGGCGAGAAACGTGACCCGCCACACGAGATGACACACTGGTGAGATACCATGCAGATCATGCGAAATATGTGACAAAAAATAAATTTGCTGTTAAAAGCGTCTTGATTGTACACATAAGAATCATTCTGGTGAGAAGCCATTTTAAATGCGAAGTGTGTGGAAAGACATTCAATAGTAAATGTGGCATCGTCTGTCCATAGACCCTCCTCCAACGTTGGTGGCGGGTGTACAGTCTATCACATGCATGAAAACCCCATAATGCATAGGATTTGCGCCAAGCAAAGGAAATGACACGAAAGACCCATCAACGTCCCTATACATATATGAAGTTTTAAAATACCCCTATATTAAATAATACTACCCAAACATAGATGTTTACGCGAGAATATCGAATGGTAATCTGCGCGACATGGAGGAGGGGAACTTCTGTAGTAATTTCGTTACAAGATTGTCATCCGGTTAGATGCCAAACTATGGCAGTATGTATTGGAGTTTTTAAGATGTAATGTTTTGTCGGCTATAGTGCCCGAGGATAATTACTTGCGCGCCCCACAGATATCCCGAATGTTGCTATCTGAAATGATAGCAAGATGATAATAGACATTCCGATTAATAAAACTTTATTTTATTAAGTATACTAGGTCCATGATACGTTATTTTTTTCTTTGACTCTCAAAATCATTGCTTAAGGATTCTTTTCAATGTGCCAAAGTCTAAATCACTGTGAAAACGTTGAAATAAGACTCAATCAATCAAGTGACCTAACTTATTAGATGGTACTGGTGGTGAAACGCCATACAAATGCTCATGTAAATGTGAACATTCACTATTAGCTCTTTCGCCTGAGAGGGCGCCATCAGTGCTTGACATCCTCAGCTGAGGACAACTGGTGTGTTTATCAATAAATGACAATTTTTCAAAATCTCTTATCAACAGTTAAGGTTTTTATTGTTGTTGTTGTATTTTTTGTTGAATGAATGTTTGTTTGTTTGTTTGTTTGTTTGTTTTGTTATTAGCCCTTGTAAAAAGTAACTTGTACCTATATTCATCGGAATATTTGTATCATCGGAAGGTTAACGCCAACCTAGACAATGGGACTGGCTTGTTTATCATACCTATTTCACAACTACTCCCATCGAACTTGAAGTTTAGACTACATATTTTGCAAACTAATATTTGTACTTTTGATTTATTTAGTTACTTTTGTTGTCCATCATCTTCAGCGGCGCTACAATTCGATCACTGAAAAAAAGCCTGTTCAATCCCTTGATAACATCTAGGACTGTGGACTCAAGTAAATACACTTAGGTAGACTTCCACAAAGTCTATAATTTTATGCTTCTTGGCAGTTTCAGTTCAGATATACTTTTAAAATTGACGGATTTCGAGAGTTGGGCTTGGGTTGTTTCACAGAACGGAGGACCTACTGCAGCACTTACAATCGACTAAACTCGAACCTGGTATTAATAACTCATAAATGATCCAATTATGTATTTTATCTTGCGGCATATCAAAAAATGTTCAGGAAATTCCTACTGTTCAATCAACTGTTCTAACAATGCCAGAAGACAATCGTAATGTTATTGAAGATATGCATCAACATTAACATAATTTCTCATCCATACTTATGGTCACAAGCTGATAGTCAATCAGCTTGTGGCCATAGTATGGCTGAGAAATTGGTATTTGTTTTATTATATTTACTTCGTAAAATAACTTTTCTGCTTGGAAAAACGATGCGTAGCAACAAAGACCAACTCTTTGTTTGTAACCCAATAAATTGAAGAAAAAAAAGTTATTTTATTTTGCTAATTGTTGTACACTTGGTAACGAGGCTAATCTCGATTAGTTGCTAAATGCAACGATTTTGCAGTCTTTTTCTCTTTTCAAATTTGTACATTTTTTATATTGTTATAATTTATTCATACGATTTATTCATATGATTTATGAGAACAAATTATTTATTGTTGTCAATGAATAAACAGTTTCAATATTAGTATGATATTTTGATTTTTTGGTCGATTCCAGGCAGATGTCCTACATGCATATCTGTGATCTGTAACACCTGTCGTCACGCCATTGTACGAATAACTTGTGTACATGTGCGACACATTCTTGTAAAGTGCGCCCTCGTCATTTGCAACCCATAATGCCCAGCGATTACGACAGGAAGTGTAAATGGGGCCAAAAGAGTCATCGAAATGAGTAACGTTTTTCGTCTCACCGAAATTTACAGCTAGTTTTTTGTTGGTTTACATGACTTTACCGAGGAAACACGACATTTTTATATGACGATGGCTTCTGGTACGAGTTCAGAGATATCTAGGAAGAATCCACAGGACGATTTTGACTTAATTCAACGTATTGGAAGCGGAACGTACGGAGATGTATACAAGGTCAGTCAGTTGATGTCTGCGGTCTCGTAGAGAGAGAGAGTGAATTCGAACACTAAAGTATTTTACTTGCTTCATTTAAGGAGTTTTAAAATGTTTCACTTACTCATAGATCGCCATCAGTAAAATTCTAACTACGTCTGATACTGTCGTTGCTATATTTTAACGAAAAACCTGCTATAAATGTCAAAAGTTTTTAGTTTTAAAAGTAAAATTGTCGATGAAATTGAACACCGGCCTGGGTTGTCATCTTTCCATATTTCCAAAATGAGTAACGTTTTACGCACATGGAACTTAGAAGTGGCCAACCTCAAATATTTCTTCCACGAAGTCTCTTCGTTTACGATGGAATGGGGTCGTCGTATAAAGAGCGGAAATTTATCATCTGTTTGGTGTCGGCCAGTCGTGTTGTTCTCGGTCAACCATTTGTTTATTTCGCGTAAAAAATACCCAAGTGGAAGCAGACGTTATCATATCTCTCACAAGACAAGTATTTATAAAGTTAATTTACAACCCAAGTCAGCGCCCCCAAATTCTAAGTGCACATTTTCGGTTTGAACTGCCATAATTATGATCAAATTATGCGAAATGTTTGCAAGTAAGAATCATACAGGGGCGTGCTAGCTCTATAGCAATATTATGATGTCTGACAAATCGAGTAGTGAATGGAATGTCCCAAGTATATTGTATACGCCCCTGACATGACAATTCTATTTTTTGTGACGTTGTGTTCTCCAAGTGGATTGTTATACTGGCTCGTTGCAGGGGTCTTTTCTCGACTCTTACTGCATGCATGCCAAGTTTTTGACTTAAATTTTACAGATCACAAACACCAAACATTTCTAATACACTGCGGTATCATGATTAGCATCACCCAAACGGATTAGACACATCAGATTATGCGACAGGAAAATAGAGACTGCTAAAAAGTGGTGGTGAACCTATGCATGAGTCACATTGTTAATATTTATGAATTGTAGGGTCATCTTTCTCAAGGTCTTTTGAGAGAGATGAATAAAATTCAATTAATAGTTACCTTTAGTTTATATTTGACAACCTTTCTACAAATGCACCAGATTGTGAGTTTTTGAGAAATATATATATATCAATATTGTCAAACATATCATTCCTGCACCGGTTGCATTGTACCAACCACATCTGTACTTGAGCGAGTGTTTTGAACCCAGTTCTAGTAATATTTATAAAGCTAATGCTATGACTCAAACATAACAGATGCTTGGTATAAATTGGAAGTTTTTCTAGCATTTCATTTCAGCATGGAACTATTACTACTTCCATGATTTCAGTTTATCCAGCTACATAGTCCAGAGTACAATGTGGTACATTAGTGTTGAAAAAAAGGAGAATTTATCTCAAATAAATCATGCAACTGTTAGTTATTATTATATAATTAACGTAACCAAGTGCTTTAATATTGGGGTCATCAGAGTAACCATCAATCTCAAATGACTCCATATCCATAATTTAAAACACTTTTACATGGACAAGAAGTGAAAATGGAGATGTTTACTATTTAGATTTTTTTAACATAAATTATACTTACAGAAATTCTGAAATGATAAATTCACAAATTCAGTCTAATTCTGTGTAACTGTAATATCCTGTGACATTTTGATATGAGTTATACTCCAAGGAATGCTGCAACATACCTATTTATGATTTTGTGTTTGTTTTTCTGTTCAAGCGTGCACTATGAAACACTGTTCAGTTCACCGTGATGACTCTCTAGACATCCAAAATGTCATAAAATATACATGTATACATGCCATGAATTCTTTATGGAGAGAAACTAGGAATTCAAAAGTATTTCAAAATATGATAAATTATATACAGAATCAAGCTTTTTAGTTGTGATTTATAAAGAAATACATCCTTTTTGATAAAATTGAGTTTTAAAATTCTTTAGTATTTTTTTGTATATTATTGAATAATTATTGTAAAATAGCAATGATCAAGCCCCCCACCCCCACCCACCCCTCACCAGATGAGTGATGGTTATGTAAACCATAAATAAGTCCCTTCCTAGTTCCTGTTATTTATAGAAGACAAAAGAAAGTAATTATTATACAAATCTATTGTTTTGTTATGCAAATATACCTGACCTCCATTGAAATTCTTCTTGGATGCACCACTTCCTGTCATTACTCAGACTGAACATCCAAGCCACATGGATTTTAAGTTCAGAAATCTATCATTAAGCAATAATTGTATTATAGAATAGATGAAAAGAGATAGACACCAATTTTAACATAAAAATGATAAAGCCATCACTGCTTACTTCATGGATGACATTTTAAATTTGTGTGGTGATGATTTATATTCTTGTCTTTTTGTCACTGCATGGATTGCTCAGATATTATGTTTTGAGTTCTGAATTTATGTCAGATCTATCCACAAAGTATATAAGCATCTAAAACAGCTAAAATATAGATAATATTTGGAATGAAATTGTGATTTTGTATCAAATTTTCACAGTCGTCATAATAGGTTGTTGTTTTTTTTGCTAAGATTTAGAATACTAGTGACAAACAGAAAGGACCCTGGTGAAATGTGGACATTTTATCAATATGTCATTCATGATTGTATAATGGGGAAATTGTGTGAAATGTCAGAGTCCCTGGGAACTCAGGTGGACTTGAAAATTTCACACCCATCATAAAACACTCCTACGACCCCAGTTTGTGATAGTTTTAATTCTAACAATGAATAAAAGCAAGAATTTCAGACTTAAATATCATATGTTTGTCTGAGTCCAATCTTGACGAGAAAGGATTTACTCTGCTATTTACTATTGAGAGCATATAAAATCGCAATGTTCAAACATGTTTTGTTCAAGAAGAGACTCAGACAACATTGTTTTAAAAAATTTGACAATTCGGATTTGATTTACGCACAGCATTGTTTACAACTTGCAATATCTGTATGAACCTGAAGCTCTCATTCAATTCTGCCGTTCAGCTTTTGGGGGTCTTTTTTGATGCATGTTTTTAAAAGTATTGATGTAAACCTATTTATGTTCAGTGTCTGATGATTGTGTGTTTTCATTGCAGGCTCGTATGAGAACAACGGGAGAACTTGCTGCAATTAAAGTTATAAAGATAGAACCAGGTACGTCATTGAATTATAGGAACCGAAATCAGTGGCATACACTAGGTAGAACAATCTACTGGAAACGTTTACTTCCTTGACCCAAATGAGACAATCTACTCTAAAATGCCATTTTGTAGGTCATGAGTGCAACTTAACAACTAGAGGGTATTAGTTTTGATTTGTCAATACTAGTCGGAGTGCTATTTTGAAGGTCCTAAAGAGATCAATAATCTGTTGCATACTACTGTGGTCGTTGGCTATGATGTACTGGTTATTTTATTTGTTTATTATTATTAATCTTTCAAATACAGACACCATTTCACTGCTTAAGCACTGTTCTCCCAATGGAACCTGTTGCAAGATTACGTACACAGAAAAAAAAAAGGGGGGGGGGGCAAACTAGGACAAAAAGTTACAGAGGCATAGTGTACTTTAAAAGATATCTAATTACTTCACCAGACTACATCTCTTTTAAATATCGATAGGTTCGGTGCTGATCTTATTAATAGGGGTAGATTGTTCCATAGAACAGCACCACTGTAGTGAAACGCCTGTTTCCCATATTCAGTTTTAACTGTAGGGATGTATAACAGTATATGTTACTTTTACTGGCCTGTCTTGTGTTATGAAGGTGAATTTGGTTGGAAAGACTGAACATTTCTGTGAGGTAACTGAGGTGCATTACCTGGTATGGATTTGTAGACGAGTGTTGCCAGATTGTACCACATTCTATGATGTTACGTATTACAATGTATTACAGTAGATAGGAGGACCCCTTCCTGGGAAGATTACTGTAAAACTGCACAACTCTTCAGTTTATAGGAAAAATAAGTCCCAGCTGTGTTTTAAACTACAAACAAGGGGCTTGTGTGTATTATAGGCCTTAGTATCACTATGTGGATTATTGCTCTGTTCTTGGTGGAGAACAACATGTCAAGTTTAGTTGTATGCTGAGATGTAAACAGAAACATTGTTTCTCAGCTTACAGAGAGATTCATAATATAAATTCATTGCAACCGTCAGCCTACTTGGGTACGGATAAACATAAGAAGGTCCTAATCCAATGCATACTCTGCACACTTGGGATAGTGGTAGAGATTGGAGATTGCAAGTCTGTCTTCAGTCTTTTCATAGTATTTGTTGAATAGATCACAACTGAACTGTGACATCACATAACATGGGTTATTATGCAAATGTTGGTAATCTTGTCGGTTGACACACAGTGTACAGAGACTGGGGTAATGGTGATTTGTTTTGTTGTGTACATAGAGCATAATTTTTGGCATTATAGTGATCTTAATCAAGATGAAGACCGAAGAGCATTTTCCATGTATACATACATATATTTTATATAGATCATTTGAAATAAGTCGTATACTATCAGAGTTTGTATATCTTAACCTAAAAAAGTTACATCTGGTTTGAAGTAACACGGTTATTATATATATCAAAAAAAAATTTCAATTTCTGTGACTTCATAATTCAAATTTGCATCTCAGTTTTCTGCAGTGTGGTCATCCTAAAGTATAATTTACATTGTGATCTGTGAAGGAAGGATTTCAATGTTGGAATATTAAGGATAGGAAATGCAGTGTAGTTGTGAGTGTAGGTGATTAAAAGAATTGTCAGTCGTGAAATCACCATGAATGCACACAGGATATGTACACAGTAGTCGGTACATGTACAAAACAGAACCTACAGGGTATCAAGGTATTTCAAACATTCGGTATTGTACTAGCACATATGTGTGTTTGTGCATTGTATGTACATGACTGCTGGTTTCCTACAATAGAATCCATGTATGCACACAGTGTGTAATGGATGTGTTATGTTTAAATATGGCTGTCAGAATCAACCAATTACTGTTCACTCTTTCAGTTTAGTTCAAAATGTATATGTCTTATAGTAAGTGTTGGGGTTAAACATGGCCGTCAGAATCAATCAATTACCGTTCACACTTCAAAATATATGTCCCACAGTAATGCAAGTGTTGGGGTTAAACATGGCTGTTGTTATCAACCCATTAATATTGTACAAATTTCCACACCATTAAGTGATATCTTTCTAAAAGTGGTATAAGCCATGATTGCAATGGAACTAGTTTTGATAAGTCTGACAGGATTCTACTGGTATCAAGTGTTGTATAACCTTTATACATGTATGTATACATATCTAGGTGTCCATGGCACTTGATACTCTCATCTAACTGTACTGCTGTAATCATTGTCAAATGGTAGTGTGTAGTCAAGCAAATACTCTCACTTTTATATTTAAAGAAATATATGAAAAACATGTTTCGAAAGGAATGCTAATGTGATATGTGCTTGTAGTTTGTGATAGTAATCATGTATTTTTACAGACTATTTAGGTATAGATAATCGTAAAACTGTTTTTGAAAAAAATAAATTAGGAATCTGTTCTCATTTGACTTGTTCATTCAACTTCTTTACCAAACAGAATATATTTTCTTATCTCAGTCCAAAGTGATTAGTGAATTCAATTTGTTGATTTTGTACTTCGATCTGACTCAAATTATAAGGTGAACTTAAAGATTAGTTTTATGGAGAAAGCAAAGCTTAAAGACTATATGTGTGTGGTGATGCTCTGTCCATGGATTTTAAAAACTTTAAAAAGGCAATGTCTACAGTCAGGGTCAAAGGTGAAATAAATTAGGTCAAAGGTGAGAGATACATTTCGAGTAGTAAAGGAAGTCAATGAGAAATATTTATAAGAAGTGTTCTTAGATTAAACTCATAAAACTTATAAAACAGATGGCGTGATTGGAAGTATTTGAAACATCTGTCACTGAGCTGGACAGTTTAATATAGGTATATCAATGACATTTTGGATCAAAGACATTGAGTTCAGAAGGAAAAATATCAACCAGTGTCTTTTATTTAGGTTTTGGGACCATGATAGCAGCAATGGTGAAAATATGGTCAAAGTTCCATATTCATTTATTTTATACCATAATTTTGGTGTTGAAAAAATGATATCAGAACGCACACAGATTTTACATTGTTGTTGGTTCCTCAAATAAAGTCAGGACATTTTTTGTTCAATCACTTTTTTTGGCAGTGAAAGAATCTTGAGTATTGAGAAAGATAAGACAACGAAGTAGAACTGAACTGCATGTGATTGATATAGAGAATGCCTTACTTGAATGTCAACACAGGATGTTACAAATTGCAGTAAAGTATTTCTATAATGAGTACACATATGTACTAATCAGGCCAGGAAATGTGGTATGACAAATGACGCTCATACATGGAATCACGCTTCTAATGTTAAGGCATCTATATTTCCTAGAGACACAGTCATTTATTTAAAGGATATCATGCAATGACAAACAACCATGGATGTCGACAGAGATTTGCTAAAACTGACAATTTGGAAATCTGGTAGTCTAAGGCTATATAGACACAACTTCTCAAGCTGCCCTGTTAGCAGATCAGGGTAGACTGATTTGGGCCAAAAAAACACAACATATCTTATATACATGGTGTAAGTTACAACTTGTATGTAGTTGTCAGCAACAGTTCATTTTTTCAGTGGTGAAATTGTTATCTGTTTACCTTATGTATAATAATATTGTAATGTTCATTCTGTTGTTTCCTCACATACAATATTCTTTTATTATTCCTCCCATTGTTAAAAAAAATGTAAAAAAGAATAGAAATATCAGTTACAAAATTCCTTTCGTAATGCAAATTATGTTTCACTCATTATTACTTGAACTCCTATTGAAAAAAAAAGCCATAGTCATTTCTAATGAATATTTCCACATGATCAATCATCTGGTAAATATGTTAAGAGTTTCTTTGAACCTGAAATACATGAAAATAACATCCATAATGTATTGTATTATGGTGTATTATTTATACTAAGATCATATTCTATTTGCTGGAAAGTGTATTTCAAGGTATTAGAACTCCAAAATATAATTCCACAAAAGTGATGAATTTTAAAAGGTGCATTTTTTTTTTCATTTAGTATTTGTTGTGTCAAAATTAGCGATGTCATTTCGCTGTCTTTTTTGCATTTGTAGCTTTTCAATCATGCAGAGATCTTGCTGTCTATTAGTCACTTGCTCTCAGAATGTCTTCCTTGAGACTGTATTTAGTATGTATTTCCCATTGAATGGTCGATAGGGTTACAGTCGATATTGGTTTTACTCTATTGTGGTACATGCATACCTAATGAACCAGGAGTCACGACAACATCAAACCTGTAGGGTAACACAGTCAGTGTGAGAAATAAGTGGCTGTCTGTCAGGTGGACTGTGGTATGTACATGTATGTATCTTGTACAAGGAAAGCTGTGGTGCAATTTAAGTAATACCTGCACACAGGCTAATAACTTTGGTCTTTAAATGAGGTAATAAAACGCAAACTAATGGATTTTTCTGTAACTCCTTGTCAGTTTACACAGCCTGATTGATAAGACAACCAATAGCATAATTATATTGACAGTAAAGGCTGACAGTCACATCCTTTGGCCAACCAGTAAGGGTGATCTAAAAAATGATTGCTATATTACTCAAGGTTCATGACCTCACAGCAGAGGTCATCCAGGTCAAATGTAAAGCAGCCTGGAACTCTATTTTAACCTGTGAATATGTCAGATTATAATGTTGATATGATCTTATCAGTCACTAAGTTGAAGTAGTAATGTTCCAATAATATACCCCTGTAAGGCCTTTGCATGTATGTGTTTTTTCCTTGTTTACTTTCAAGTAAATACACATTCAACTGAGGCTTCATGGGTTACCATGGATACTGTGTCAGCAGCCTCAGTTTAGATGACAGTATAAACCAATAGTTGATTTTCCAGTTCAAAGATGCATTGCACAAGAGGATGTCGTTTATGTTGTTACAGTTAGTCTTGTTGTCTTTATTACGTTTGAAATAACATTTTTATCAGGAAATGGTGGAAAGACATGTTGACCTCTTTGATTATGAGTGATTTTATAGAACAAAGACTAAACACCATCAGTGACAGAGAGATTTTATGGATGAACACAGGGTATGGTCAAGTGACAACCATCCCACTGTGTAGTGCATGCAAACCCCTCAGTATATACATGGCATTGTATGGCGAGACGTGCAATGCATTGTGGAACAGGCAACAGGTCTGTTGCAAATATTTCAATCTATATATTATATCAAAACCCAACTAAATCTGGGGTCTTCAAGACAAACAATTCAGGTACACCATACTTCTGCCTAAAGTACATATAGGACAAATAACGCATTTTCATTTATGCTGAAAACGTGTACTTCAGTCAGGAGTTCTCCTGTAGGTGTTGCAAGTCAGGACTATACAAGTACAGGGGGAGGGGGGGGGGGGTGTTTCATAGTACAGAAACATCAAATATTCCTTTCTTACCTATGTAAAATAGGCCAATGTCACAATGAATCAGTGTTTTTTACATTAAACGTATTGCCCTTTGGTGTCAGTTTTTCATAGTTAAGGGTAAAATGTAAATGTCAGGAACAATGGTAGACTTTAGAATACATAAATTAAACATTGTATGTAACATATATATAGGCAAGATGACACATATATTAATGTTTCATAAATTATGATTTATAGCAAGTGTAGCTGACTTAGTCAATATCATAATTGGTGAGATCAGCCCATAGATGATAATTTTATCAGTTAATGAAATAAAACTTTATAATAGTAACATTCAAGTGAATATTTGATTCAAACATGCTACAAATATCGATGTATAAAGAACATCAATTCATAATTATTTATCAAATTTTCGCAAGAATTGATTTGCACTTGGCTGTTTTGTGACCTAAACACTACAATCACCAATATTAAATTTGCATATTTTTCCATCACGATGGTAAAACTCAAGTTTGAATATTAGCTGTTATAATTGTATCAAAATTTCAAATTTTGAGAGCCGAGGAAGACGCACCTGTTTGTTTTTAAATCCAGGTTCCCAAAGAAATATAGTAATTCAATAAGTTTATATATGTATGGTATTTTATTGAAATCCGCATAGCGAGCGCAGACAGTTTTACATGACAGCCCAGTTGAGGAGAGACAACGATTACTCACTATTTGATAGACCTAGATTTGTCTGTTAGTCATGCCCTATATATTGTGTGAGGGTGGCTATTTCATGACTCATAGGTCAACCAAAGGTCAATTAGTTATTTGAATTCAGGAAGGTGGGTGTATGCTGTTGATATAAGCACTGGAAAAATAAAAACATAACTCAAGATTTGACATTGATTGTGTTATATCACATATTCAGGGCTTGAATTTTAATAATACAGAAGGCTGTAAGTGAAAATTGATTTCTCTTGCTTGGTCTAACAGACTGCCATGTTATAAATTAGGTAGTCTAGATACAACATACAGTCTGTGTACCTTGGACTACATATTGCTTATTTCAAGTCCTTATGTATTAATAGTAAACAGTTGTGTCAGTGAAGTCCCTGCCCTCAGACAGACAGAAACATTCCCCCAGGTGAATATGTTGTGAGTTAATGAATTATATGGAAAATACCTGAATAGAATTGTAATTCTAATGAAGTGCAGTATGACCAGCTGTTAGGGGTGAGGGGTCAAGGGTCACAGGTCACAGGCAAGATAAAGGGTTGTAGGTATTAAAGAGTATTTATAAACAAGCTTTGTTTTTGTAATTATAAAATGTTCCATGTGACCAGCTGTTAGGTGAGGTGAGGGGTCAAGGGTGACAGGCAAGAGTACAAATGGTTTGTTTGTGTAATGAAATACTGTTACAGATTATTCAGGGGATCACATCATGCTAATAAAACAGACATAATATCAACACTGATTGTGTTATAATGAGGTGTCTGTTATGGTATTGATGTCATAAAGGGCCATCTATGACATCAATGTTTGTGGAGTGATTTGAATTCAAGCCAATAAATTCCAGTCTCTGTGGATAGTGCCTACCTATGTGTGTCTGTGTAAATTTTATCAGCTTTCTCCCTGTGGGATATTTGTTTGTACACAACGAAGTACAAGTTGGAAGAAAGAGAATTACATTTGTATATTCTATTGCCAATAGTACTTTTGATCATATATGATACCTGAACTTAGTACGAGTAGAATGAGTATGAAAATTTGTTTATTGTAATTTGCATATCTGTGATGTCATGGCTATGAAGTTCCAACATGGACATATTTGAGAAGTGTCAATCACCTATGCTAATTTGCATATCTGTGATGGCGATGAAGTTCCTACATGTTTGAGAAGTGTCAGTCACCTATGCTAATTTGCATATCTGCGATGTCATGGCTATGATATATGAAGTTCGAGTTCCCAAGTGTTTGAGAAGCATCAATCATCTATTGTAATTTGCATATCTGTGAAGTTGCATGTAGTTCCTACATGATTGAAAAGTGTCAATCACATTTTGTAATTTGCATATGTCAAGTCTTGGCTATGCAGTTCCTACATCATATGTACTTCAGCAAAGTCTCAATGCCGATTACATGATTTGATAGCCACACTTGTACTCAGAATGCAAGTAATCTCTACCAATTATGAACTCATTTCAACCTCAAAGAGTGCTAGAATTAACTTAAAGGAGAAAGAAAGCATCTGATGATTGACATTCTGAATAACTTCAAATGATTGGGGAGTGCTTGAACATACTGTGAGATGTAAAAGAGATGTAAGACATGTAAAATTAGAATTATGTTGTGAAAACAACAATGTCTGGCATGTATCAATGAGGAAGATGAGACCTTTCCTCCGGGGTATGGTATCTGTCTGATTGAGTACAATTATAGTTTAAATCTTGGCCATCGACAGTTATCAACCCAAGCTGTGATCTTGATCAAGGTATCCGTCAAGTGGTAACATGAGACATTTTTTTACAAACCCCGGAATAGAATTCCTAAGTTGTATTTTGATTGGATTTAATGAAATCCTTGGAAACGTCTCGGGGTAGAGATTAACTTTCATGATTATTTGAATTGGAAAGGTCACCAGTCTTTTCACTTTTCTCACACTGACCTTTACGCGTGACTCGGAATACCAGAACATAATACTGAGATATGGCCAGATAGTCTGATGCCCAATAAGATTTATCACAGACGAAATGTGAGTAAGATTTCACAAAGTGAATTAGGAGAAAACATTTAGGTCAACGGTTAGTGTGAGATTACAATCTTAAAAGCGAGGAGTTTAGTTTCATGCAATTAATATAAAGACAGATTATGCATTTCTGCTTTCACTGTACCTTGTGTATTTTCCTCAACACTCGCTACATGTATGCCCCCTTCATCTAGACGTTTAAGTCCATACAAACTTACATACAAAACTATCAACTGGTGAGTAATATGAGTAGTCTAATTGGTTGTGTCATCTCTAATTTTACAATCATACACATTGGCTAATAATTATTCATCTTAAATCAGAGAAAATATTTGCTCCTTCTAAATATATAGAATTGTACACAGTTTTAATTGTCTGAATTTTTGCATTGGCAAGTTCGATAAAGAGTATATTTTTTTTGCTTCATACTTAGCCCAGATACTTGGCTATCTGATTCAACTTTACTGGCTTGACACTTGAGGTAAATGACATTTGAATCCTGATAGCCAAGTCACATTTACTAGTCTGGATGTGAACGTGGTCTCTAAGGAGAGATCTGACAGATTCTATGAAGGATAATACCAGGGACTAAGTCACAGTAAGAAGGAATAGACAAGTAAATGGCAACACAAACTAATTTATAGATCTGTCAATGCACCTGATTATTGAAATCTCGAGAGAAATTGGCAGCTATATAATTATATATGACAAATCTATACTTGTGTACAAGCTGTACAGTGAATATTGACTTTGACCCGCGGCATGTATGTCTTTACTAGTATGATGTAGACTATCGGAGGAAAATGTAATAAATTACAGAATTCATGTAAGTCAAATTGAATAGGATCAGTAATATGTAATATGTAATATCACTAGAATTAAGGTGAATTGGTGAATGACATGTTACTTTGAATCGGGTTCTATTAGATTAGTCTGGTTTGTGCACAGAGGCTCTCAGGTATGGTTGTGTTTTTACTACACGTAGGTAGAATCTACCTGAGTTCCTCCAGTCATTTTGCCCTGGTATATAATGTATTGGAAATGACCTTATTTCCCCCATTATTACCTGGTTTTCAAACCTTAAGTAAAAACACTGATGGCTATGCTTGAAATGAGATACCTGGAAAATAATTTGTACTCTGACCCCCACCCCCACAACTGTGCACCACAATGAAGTAGCTACATATAAGTGGAAGTAACCAAATATCACATGTATGGTTTGCCTATAAATTGTATCTCGCATCATCTTCATCTAAACACTTTGAATGCATTCTTTGGCATTTAAGACACATATTTCATTCAGTGTAATGGCTGTTGTTTGCAAAGAAAAGCTAAAAATATGTAGAAGTAGAAAACAGGAAACTGGTGGAATGTTAAGATGACAGTTGACCAAGTTAGACACATATATAATGTATGCAGTGAGATGAGAGTCAATAGAAATGTTTATAGTTTAACAAACTTACTGAGACTGCTGCATGTACCGTTCATTACTAATCATTTTTGATGAGTTGATAAATTTTGGGAAGTTCAGGAAAAAATTATACAGTTAAGCTAATTGACATTTTATACCTGCAAAAATTGTTTGTGTTACAATGTTACATGTAATAATACCAGCATCAGTATTTGTGCTAGCGGTTTAGGGAACCCTGGTAATACTAACAGAAAGGGGAAATCTGACAAAATTGACATTTGTTTATAGTTTTCTACACACACAAATTATCAACATTTTGATCGGAAACCCTGGTAAAGTGACTGGAGAAGACAGGTATATTTTATCTACTTTAAAAAGTTATAGTACCCTTTTAAAAAAAAACAGAGCATATATATCATGTATGATAACTATTTCATATGTTGATAGGAAATGCTGGGATGTAAAGATTCAAGTGTGAAACGCAATAATTCAGAGACGACCCCCCACCCCCACCCCCCACCCCTTTCCTCCAGCAGGAGCTATAGGACTAGCCAGTGCAAAATTTTGGATTCTGAAACAGTGGGATATTCTTTGAACTTGACCTTCAACCTGACCTCCACTATGACCTACAAAAGAGACACTTTGTTTATTTTCTTGACCCCATCTTGACTTCAGAACCAATCACCTGTAATTTTTTTAAGTGTAAAATCATGAGGCCATTTTGGTTGAAACTTGTGATTCGGCAGATGTGGTATTTAGAACTTTTGACCTTTGCCCTAATCACTTTCTTGACCTTATTATTGTATACTTTCAGATGAAGACATATGTAAATAACTCAGAATTTAAAAACAATGGATTTTTCTCTTAACTTTAACCTTTCCCCTGTTTACTTTCATGAGTAATTATTAGGAATAACATTGGGAAAAAACAGCAAAACAAACACAACTGAAAATAGCATAGATGTCTGCTAACAAGTAAACTAAATAGAGATTTTTTAACGCAAAATATCTTAATTGATACATTGTATGTATTTTTAGGATGTACGTATATTATATGTATGCAGAGTGCTCCATCACAAAGTAACACCACATGATTTTATCATATCAACACTTGGCAACATTTGACAAAAAATATTTTTAGAATTAGCATATTTTATCATTGTCATCCATTGGTCTAATGTGACCATCCATGTAAAAGTGTTCAAGATATGCTAGTAGTAGACTTGTACCCCCAGGGTATCATTACCATTTACCCATAAGAGTCATGTGTACATGATAGAGCAAACTGTTCACTAAATCCTGAAGGTATTAGTGCCTGAACCTAGAGGAGGTATCTGATTGCCTCCAAAGGTCCTTATATGTCATCAAGCCTGTATGTATTATCGTTGGTAAGCTTTCAAGCTTTCACTAAGGCACTTTACAATATAGTAACCGGAAACCAACTGTGATTAATGAATCTGTATATTTCAGTGTGAACCATAAATTCTTTGTACAATAAAACAACTCTGTCCTTGCCACCACAACCTGATGCCAAACACCATTGCCATTTTAGTTAGGATTTTTGAAATTTGGTAATAACTGGTTGCCATAGCAACTGATTCATGTTTTAAGTATAGGAATGTGACTGATTTGAGTGAAAGTTTTATACTTGTAACTTCCATTGTCTATAATGTCAAACTTTTCATTGTTAGCGGTAGCATCAGTTATGATGACTCAGACAACACATGTGGGATGTGTGTCTTATTTTTTCAATTTTGTGTATGTCAGAACTTCAGAAGACAATGATATGTAGGCACATTAATACTGATAGGACGTCATCCCTCTGAAGGGATGCACATGCTGTGATGAGTACATTGACCTGTGTGTACATTCATACTAACTTGTTAGATGCAAGATGTCAGTGATATTTATAATATATCATAATCCGGATCACTTGTACCTTAGTCGAGAGGCTATCCGTGGCTTCAGAGATCTCTCTTGAAAAGAGATTTACATGTAAAACTACACTGGTACAATGTACATGTACAGCCTTTGGACTACTTTTACCTCAAAATATCCTTTATAAGGCCAAAAAACCAAAATAATTTTTGTCTAAAATGGTGAACGACATGATTTAAAAAAAAAATATTCTCAGAGTCAACAAACCTGTCACTCAGTTACTGTTCTTTTTATTTAATACTTTAGAGCAAGTGTGTATGTAGGGCAGATATCATCTGCTTGTTCATGATTGGCTCTGCAGTTGTCTTCCCTGAAGTAGGGAGCATTATTTTTGTGTTTCCCCTCAGATCAGCAGACTGCATGGGCTGGACAAACACACACAAAAAAAAAAGACCGACGCGAGGGCATTTAAGTGATGTGCCTTTCTTTTTCTTTGGCCTAAGCATTTGTTCTTTGTGATGAGATGAACATGCTGTGAACACACGTCATTTGTGTAGTACGTTGACCTGTGTGAATGTTCATAGAATCATACCAAGTTTTATATTCATTGTACAATATCATTTTGAATATCTGTGTTACATCATTTCTATCTCAAAATATCCTTATATAAACATTTATTCATTGTATGAAAAGGAGGAGACACATGCTGTGAACGTACATTTGGGCAGTACATTGACCTGTGTGAACATTCATAGCATAGAATCATTCCAACTTCTATATTCATGATAAGGTATTGTGGTAAATAACTGTACTATGAGATCGTTTCTATCTCAAAATATTTCTGTACAAACATATGTTCTTTGTATTTCACATTATCCATGCCATGTGAGATATATTTACCAGTGTAAGTCTGATTGTCCTTCAAAAGATGATTTTGAAAGAGGTTTGCTGGAAGATGATCCAGCACAGCTGTGACTGTCCAGGCAATTGTGCCTTGTTCAATATGTAGTGTACATACATGTATCTACTGAAAGATTAAACTAGAAATGGTGTGTTTGCGATCAAAACCTTTGAAATGAATCTGCCTCTGATTATACCAAAGTGTAGTAACTAACTAACACGGTGTATCAGCTTACCAGATCACTGTCGTTTGAAAATGGATGAAAAACAATTTCATACATTTATCATAATTTCTATACGAACATATTAAAATGATCAAAGTCGAAAGGACACAGAGCTGATAAATTGAGTCTGGAAGGAACTGTTTTGCTGTGTAGTAGGTAGTAGGGCAAGGTTTTTAGCTCCGCTGTCAGCGAAAGCTGAAAGCGTAGCTTTAGGTATAGGTGGGTATTGAGGTATAGAGAGTAGAGTGAATCATAGGTGTCCGTCAAACTTTTATATTTTTACTATCTATTCCGAAAGTGACAGTCGGAATTCTTCGATATTTGGTGTGCATGTTCCCTGGGGGGAGGCTATTCAGATTTGTTCATGCCAAGTTGATCTGTGCCATTTTCAATTTTTTATGATTTTTTTTCATAAAATGTCATTTTCATCAACTCCTTGAAAACCTCTTATTAGATTGCTTTGATATCTGGCGTGTTGATGCGCAGGGGGTAGCTTACTCAGATTTGTTAATTTCAAGTCAGCACATCCTCATTTTTATTTTTTATGATTTTTTTTTTGTAATTTGAAAAAAAAATGAATATGTTAATGAGCATAATGACCGACGCCATATTGGAAATCAGTCGACGAGACTTTAAGTAAACTGCCACTTTTCAAAAGACACTATTGACGTCAAACAAGCAATGTAATATGTGCTATAGTCATAATTCTACGCATTGGGCGCCCAAATGACAAGCGTTTGTTCGAAACAGGGTTGTAAACTTCAAATCCAATTCTGCACCCTTCTACATAATCAGCCAGTCCGCAACATCCTCATTTGCATACTCTATCCTGATTCGACCAGAAACTGAAGGTGACCTCATTTGACCGAGCGATTTTCCACAGCAAGTATCTTGTATCAACACAGGACGTTCTTGGTATTCACTAAAATCACACTTCAGACCCACTATAAAAGTGTGATGTTTTCAGATAACATGTAACTTGTGGTTAATTCTATATTGTCGTGCAATTTGGAATGACAGTGAACCAGAATTCAGACAACTTGCGTAAGGAAGGGCATGCCAGGCATGCGGTTGAAGTTTATATGGCCGACAGTTCACATGTAAAGTTAAACGACATGAACGTGTCTTGCCTTTCCAAAATGCAAATATTTGGCAAGTAAAAATAATTAAAATAATTACAACTTTAATTTGGCTTCAGACTTTGCATTATGTTTTGCGTATCTTTCCCCGTTTTACATGTAAATCCGAAAAGGTTCTCTCTCATCATGTCATCAGTGTCAGTGATCATACCGCGCGGGGCTGCTTTGAGTACGAACGAAGTGAGGCATGTTGAGGTATTTTGTTGAGAATTATAAATATTGCGAAATGTCAAGTACAAGGTTTAAATACAATGGAATGATGAAAAAAATGGCAGAGTCTGCTGACAGGCGCCGGTCACAAGAAATACTGTGAATTAAAATATCAGACGATGTATGTATAATCGCCGACAATCCACCCGTATGCATGAGGGACTAACCCGGAAGCAAGTCGTTGTCAGCCATACGTTACAGTGGTAACATCGTCCGAGAAATCGCTGCGTTCAGAGTGTCATTATTCACAGAATTGTTGTTTTCGAGTGAAAACCCGTCTTGAATTGTATAATTCTAACAAATGAAGACATGTCAAGTTATATTTTGAAAGTTGTATCGCTAGTTTGAGACGATTTTCTCACGTACTATCGAGGCTTACTTGGAAGTAGTAGGACCTTATAATTACTCCAGTTCATCGGGAAGTTTAGCCAGTCCGATAATTCTTTCTGGTTTAGTTTACAACACTTTTGATCACGCAGATTTTGTTGTTGTGATGAAAAGAAATAAAAAAAAAGATCATTTCAACCATTTCGTTGTGTTTTCTTTGTGAAAGGTAACCGAACATGAACGAGTGTTACCACTGTAACGTGTGGCTGAGAATGACTCTCTTCCGGGTACTTGAGATTGTCGCCGTACGGAAACTAAGATGGCGATTAATACATTTCTTCCCTATATATATCTACCACAACTAGTACAAGTTGAATGTTGTTGACTTTGTAAATTTGTTAGAAAATTGAAATTCAAATTGCCTCAAAATTATTTTAGATCCCTAGTTTATTTCATTCATCATTAAAATTTTCCAGGGTTACAGCTGTAAGACACTGGAATTATTTATAGCCAACCTCAAAATCCTCTTTTTTTCTTTTTCTTGTGTGCATTTCCCAGTCATTTTTTTCTGAGATGTTGTGCAATTTTTCATAACAGTAGATTTTTGTTATAAAATGGTGACTATGGTATAAAAGTACAATACATTACCAACTTCTGTGTAAAATGTGTTTTATAGTGAGACATCATATGAAACCACTAACCACTTTATTGCATCGCTAAAACAAAACTGCATAGTGAAGAGCTGATGACCTGAACCACTTCTACATGTCACCAAAATAAAAAATTAAATTTAAAAAAAAACAGCGGAGCTATTCTGACCGATAGGTCGCTTGTCTTGACAGTGACTTGGGAACAACATAAATGTTGATAGCAGTTGTTTGTATTAAACACAGCATGTCATCTCATATTTATAAACTAAAACATTCACCATTCTCTGTGACCTTGTAATGAGTTCAAACTCCTCTAGGTCAATAAACAATACATTATTCCTACAATATCTCAAGATACTATATTCTGTGTACATATAGCAGTAAAGGAGTGCAAAAATCTACTAGTTTCATACCTCAGCAGACATTTTCAAGAAGGTTTGATTCATTACATGAACCACAGTCACTTGTGGGCTAATATTCTGTTCAAGGATTGTTCTAGTACAAAACGTTCACGTCATTAGGTATTGAAATCTCTCTTTCTACCAAGGGGTATTTGTTTGTACACAAAACCTACAAGTATGGGAAAAACAAGATTAAATATAATATTCAAAAATACCACTGCTGGTATCTGTACACATAAACAATATCATGACTGGTGATATGAACATTCTATAATACTGACATAATTATTGACTGTTAAAGCTACAAAAATGGTTATACAACATTACATTAAGATGAAGGCAACATGTAAGTTTTGCAATTTCATTTCACTTGATGGTGATATTCCTGCAGTCATATTCACAAGGCTATATTAGTAATAAATGTCATCCAGCTTATATGCTCATCAGTGACAGAAACTATCTACATGTAATATGAGTTGAGTATGTTTTTTTTTTTATATCAAGAAAGGTACATGTACTCAGAAATTACAAGAGGTCTTGGCAAATGTTACTTTTCTTCAAGGTACATGTAGAACACTGCAGCTGTATCATCAGCATGCTCAACATATTTCCTTAGACCTCCAGCATGATTAGGAGACACCTAATCATTGAAGAATAGTGACATTTGGCATAATCACATTTCGTCATTTGTCATTTTGTGTGTGTGTGTGTGTGTAGATAAATCATATCTCATGAAACACGAAACGTAACTAAATGATAACACACCAATAACAGTATCAGATGGCTGTACAAATATGCAGATTCCAGGAAAAGGTTCATCATTTGTACATAAAAGTTAGATTAATATGAATACCTCCATATATATCATGTGTTTATGATATGAAAATTAATATGTATACTATGATGATGTCATTTTACAAGAATCCCCACCCTTCAGTTGTCTAGTTCATCCATATAAATACTAAAATAGAATAGATATGTAATCTTCAGTAGACATTTGGTTCTAAACGATAAGCTAGAATTGATCAATGGGCCCTTGGCATCCGTATCATTGTGGAAATGAACCCATAGCATTTGTACTATTGTTAAAAAGCCGTGAATACTTCACAGGGAAATGAATGTAGATTTGATTAAATATGATTTTGTGGTGGTGTCATTGTCACTCCTGGGATCGGGAAGAGTAGATTTTTCAGGCAGGATTACTGCATCCAATATTAGGTAAACCCGATGAATGCATTACATTTGTATGTACGTTGTACCATTGATTACTTGCATCAGTGCATACTAAATTGGTAATTGCACTACAGTACAACAGCAAAAACATAATTGGATACATTTACCTGGCTGTATGCGAATGATCGTGTACACAAAATACACAATTGTATTATTTTATGAAACTTGTTGTTTTTTAGCAAACATAAATAAGAAGAATGACTTGTAGACTTGTCAGCAAAGTATGTCTACTGGCATTATTACAGCTAAGATGCAGTTTACAATTTATATACCAGCAAGGCCAAGGTCATCATATGACAGGTCAGGGACCCTTTCATGCAATGATACCACACAACGTAATGTATTCCACAGAGATATTGTTTATACTGTGTTGTATGACATTTTGCCGATATTGATAAGTGATTATTTTTCCTTGCAGGAGATGACTTTTCAATAATCCAACAGGAGATTTTAATGATGAAGGAATGCAAGCACGCCAACATCGTAGCATACTTTGGTAGCTACCTACGACGGGAGAAGTTATGGATTGCCATGGAGTATTGTGGTGGTGGTTCATTACAGGATATCTATCACAGTAAGTATAGGGGGAACAGAAATCTTGAACTTATTAATGTCATGATTGCCGGTAATAATTTGTTCAAAATAATTGGTACAAGCTGAATGTAGATGTATGGGTGCATTACTGCAGGGTGTTTGATTTCCATCTAGAAGTAGAACACAACACCTTGGATTTCATCCCGAGGCAGGAATTTATATCTTCTGTAATGTCAATGCTAGTTATAATCTCTAAAATAATTAGAACAAAATGAATATAAATCTATCTATGGCCTAGAATCCATGCGTTTCTTCAGAGTCTATCATTTCCTTTGAGGTGCTATAGAAGACAACAGCATGGATGCCAGCCTGTATACTTATAGAACAGAACGTCATAGATTCCAGCCAAGTGCATACTAAGTATATCTCCAATGCTAGCTGTCAATGTTTGGTGATACTTTCCAACAAGATAATTGATACAGGTCGAACATAAATCTATGGCCGTGAATCCATACTTGACTGCAAGTCATTCTGTATCCGTGTAGAAAAGAACACATTAGATACCTGCATAAACCATATATGTACGCTGCCAGTGCTAACTGTAAAGTCAATGTGATATTTTCCAACAAAATAATTGGTACATAAATGTATGGCCAGGAGTCCATACTTTACTTCTAGAACAGAACATAGCGGATTTCGGCCTAAACTATACAATGTATATTGTCATTGCTAACTGTAAAGTCAATATGATATTTTCGAACAAAATAATTTGTACAAACTGAACATAAATATATGGCCAAGAATCTATGCTTTACTATAGGGCATTAGATTACCTAAACTAGGCTAAAGAATAGAACACTGTGGATACCAACCCAAAACACACATGTATATATCCTGCAGTCATTTCATTTCCTTCATGAACAGAACGCCCTGGAAATTTAGCCTCATACATACATACATAATCATGTATCACCAGTAATTTCATCAACTATTGTCACATTTTATCACAGACATTAAAGATGATGACATATCGTGCATACATGTACTTGATTTTCAACATCCATCATGTTCATTATCGAAGGTGTTTGCCATCAATTTTTACACAAATTACTGACAGAATTCTATTAAACATGTATTTCGTGCATGAATACCAGCATTATTACTTACTATCCATCACTTTCAAACATCAAATTATAATTATACAGTCAGGCAGTAAATACTTTTTGCATGATTTCAGGTGATTGAAATGAAAGTGATGCTCTTGGCCTTGAAATCAGAGGGAGCTTGTTTGTCAGAAAGGAAATATAGATTTCTAAAAAGATATTTCTCAATTTTTTGAATGCGATTTACTAAATTGATTTGAGAGTGTGACTTTTAGATTTGAAAGTACAATTCCACCATATCCCTAATCCTGCCACAACCACTATATTGGACATGCCCTGAAGAAGGTTAAATGCCAGAGTTAAATGTCAACTGGACAACTTTCTGAAATGCAAAGCATAGAATTGGGTCAAGAGCCTCACTTTCAGATCAAAATGAACTTTCTCCTCTGTGACCATGTTACTGCAAGTAGAGTGTTGCTATCTAAGTCTTGCACATTGAGTATTCCTGTTGTCAAGGGCTAGTTTCCTTCCTGTACATACACTGCTGGTACCATTTTAAAATATGTACTTTGTCAGTTGTGAGGTCAACCTTGAAGGTCAACTTTATGGCTACTATTTTTCTACTGTCCCAAATAACCATTCATTAACTTGGCCATATGGATATTTCTGATTTAGTAAGGTTTATGTTTTGAAGGTTTGAAGGTGAGAGTTGGCCAACATTGTAAAAATATATCTGTAAACAAACAAACATAAAAACCTGGAATCCATGCTTACTTACTATAGGGGTATTTTATTGTGTAGACAGTAGAGGTACACACACACATTTGTAGAACAGGACTGATTCTAGGCAATTTCACTACTACTCAAGATGTTAGAACGTGGAGGTGAAATACATGTATGTTATATATATACATTGTAATGTATACAACTGTGCTTTGTGTATATTAAATCATAATTTTATAACTTTTAGAGGGGAACCTTGGTGTAGCCTAAGATACTCCTGAAGGTAAATGGTACCTACTTAATACAGCCCATAAATAACAACACTATAGAGAGATATGTAAAACCATGGATCATGAATAGATGAAATGTCCTTGGACCAACCTTTTAGGATGAACAGCTAGGATAATGTGGCTTTGTTTGTAACTCAGATAGAATGAACATACAGACAATGCATGGTATTTCAAATGATATTGATAGTAATGTACTGTCAGTCAAGATGATAGACTTGTCAAATATAAAAAAAAATGTACCTCGAGACCCCCACCACTTTCATTGTGTGTCACCTTGACTTCTAGAATGATAAGATGTTTGGTGCAGGTTGTCCTGATTTGGATTTTTTCAAAAGCCTAATTTTGTCGTTCTGTTCATAATTAAAACATGATATAGAAATAGAAATATGTTATGAAATATGTTATGATAAAACATTATATTTCACTTGTGGTAGAAGTGAAGTTACCATGTTGGAATCTAGGTTTTTGAAGTGACTATGGAGCTCTTGTCCAAATCACTCAGACTTCATCAGCATAATGTTGTTATGAGTTTGAGGTCACCTGACCAAACAGCCTAACGTCATTACAGTGATGACGTCTGAGTGATTCGGACAAAAGCTACATAGTCACTTTTAAAAATCTAGATTCCAATATAGTAATTTTGCAACTACTACTAGAAATGAGAGAATCAAGTATAAATTTCTATTCTCCTATTTACAACTTGTGGATAGATATTGCACTTTACTGCCCAATACAACAGGATTGAAGAAAGAGTTTTGTTTACATTCATTCAGCTTTTTAGACTTCTCTGAATGATAATCATGCTGTGTTCAACAGTGAAAGTGTTGTTATCTATCAAGTAAAAACAACAACCTAAATTTGCAAAATGATCAGCTTTTGAAAACGTAAATGTATATGTTACATTTAGTCTTCCGGTGAACATTGCCTGTTTTAGCAGTAAATTCAGGACAGATGAAGTCAAGGCTAAATGTCCAGTAGGGTAACACATTATGTAATGGGGTTCAAGGTCAGAACTGATAAACATCATCTACACACCAGATGTGTACATGATATATTATATTTAGAATTTATCACATAAAAGGTTATGGACTCTCAACATTTTGAAAACAACAAAAGTGAACGTCATTCAACTCTGTATCTTGCTGTATTCATTCAGTATGAAAAGTAAACCAGGTTTTGAAGTGTTGATTTTGTGCAAACTGCAAAACAAATGTTTACAATCCATAACAGGTATTGATCAAATGGAGGAACATGGCGTTTTAATATATTGTAACAGCTGATTTCAGTAGCAGGACATCATTTACAAATGTACACATACCATATGCAGGTTTTAGCTTATATATTTTAGGCAAAATGTCCATGTCTGGATTTGAACAATGTACATTCAGTAGGTGAGCAATGAATATTCATGACTCATAAGTATTTGTTACCCTCAGTGAAAATACCATGAATATTCATTGACCAATATCTACATGTAAATGTTGGACATGTTAATTAGAGATTGCTTGAATTATCCATAAAGAGTACAGTAACAGGTTGAAATTGTCATCACGTTGAGGCCACTGATTTTAGTGGTGACCCAAAAATCAATTTGGTTTCATTTATTGTATCATATTATGTGTACTGCTAAACAAATATGTTTACCTACAGGTGATTCAATATTGTTCATGATGTACAATTTTATGAGTAAGTCATTACAGGTAACAAAATGATTTCAAGTAATGTTTTAGGTGCAGTTAGTGCAGGATCTACATGTAACCTTCAAATATTTAAATCAGATTGTGCCTGTTAAGGCCATTGCTGACTGCAAACAGGAAATTGAGAATACAGCGCCCTCGCTCAGATTGGGGGTGTCATCTCCTCGAGTCATAGTACTGTTTCGGGCTTTGTCCCTTGGTATTCTGTAGAATTGTAAATCAGGGATGTTTTTTGTATTGTTCAGATGATTAACCAAGTAACCTATATCATGTACAGTATACCCCCAAGGTACCCACAGACAGGAAGTAGAGCGCCATCATGGCAAATATTGCTGAAGTACATATCATAGCAAAGGGTAACCTTAAAATGGGATTCCTTTGGATAAAACTTGCTGTTGCAGTTATTTTAGCAGATCGTACGATTCTCTATTTTTTCATAATCGTTCATCATGAGGTCACTGTAATATTGATATAGTGAATATGAATCATTCTTAATGGAAACCTGTCAACAATACCAATACATTGTCAGTACTTCACCATGTACATTTACAGACTCAAACCCTGTATATGTGTTTACATTAAATCAATATACACTTACAAATCACTATAAATCATGTGCAGTGATGACAATATGAATGCTGATAGTATTTACAGCTTAAAGTGATTAGCTCTTTAATTCACTTTCTTCACCTTGAAAAGAGAAAAATTACTCTGGTATAGCATTATGCAATCAATACTTTGTATTAAAGTGTGACATTTGTTTTGTGGATAACACGCAGTTCTGTTTAGTCTACATACACCCTTCACTTTGTGTGGTTGATTGTGGATATGTCCTTTAAATACTGAAACTCCCCCCCCCCCCCCCCCCCCGTGTTTCTGTAGTCAAATTTGAAATTAGGTAATTTACCCCTCCCCTCCCCCTTGCCTCATCCTAATCTACAGATAATAATTACATGTACTATGATGTAGTGTGATTTAATAATAAATATGCTAATGTGCGTTTAGTACATTAATATCATGGTATTAATGATATCCTACGAGGTCATTGTCATCTCTGATTTATACCATACATCTTGCCTTGACCTGTCTGTAAGATATTGATTGCCGCCTTCAGTGTTGAAGAATTTCGCTATATTTTTTCAGAGCCCAAGACTAGGAACTCTGAACAGTGATTTCCTTCAAGAGAAAGGTTATTCCAATCAGTGTATCTGAATGGGTAGGGTCATAATGATATAGAATGACTTTGGCAAAATGAAAAGAAAATATGTGTCGTAAGATGTGAGCTGTTTCTAGGAATGCATCAAGGTTTTAATACTATTCAGTGTTCAGAGTCACAAAAAAGTAAGGCAACTAATGCAAAGGCAGGACACTATTCAAGTACTATACCCTGGGGATGCCTGTAAAAGTTCATGTTGTTAAATGTAATAAGACACATTTTACTGACAGTTACCATGGTAATGAGTTTTGACAGCTTAGATTGTAATGACCTACATTAAATATTTATATAGGTGTTATTGGGCAGTTCGGTTCACAGGAAAATTGATATGATGTCTGTTAAGATGTATTTTTTTTTCTCACGAACATACAAAGTATTTGTATGTCTTCATTTCATGTTTTTAAGCCATACTGTTAAAACTTGCGTTAACGTTGTCATAGACGCATAAATTTCACAAATTGATTTCCAAATACCGACTGCACAAGATGATGTTCATTTTGGATGTAGGTCAGATTTTACGAGAAAACTGACAATTGCCTATCTTCAGTAAAGTGTGATATGATAACTATGCAGTGTAGATAGTAAGTGGTTTGAATTATGGCAATAAACTCTAGTTAAGATAATAAGAAGCATATAATACATCATTTATTTTCGTGCCAAGTTTGAAAATCAGAAACTTACATCATTTAATTTTGTGCCAAGTTTGAAAACCAGAAACATACATCATTTATTTTTGTGCCAAGTTTGAAAACCAGAAACATACATCATTTAATTTTTGTGGCAAGTTTGAAAATCAGAAACTTACATCATTTATTTTTGTGCCAAGTTTGAAAACCAGAAACATTCATCATAAATGTTACTGCCAAGTTTGAAAACCAGAAACATACATCATTTATTTTTGTGCCAAGTTTGAAAACAGATAATTCATAGCATGAAACACTTACAGGAATGATAACCAAAAGCATGGAATAGCTTCAAAGAATAACACATACAGATAGCAAGCTGTAAATACTAATGACAGGGAGAGTCAAATTTATGGAACATTTTACTATACCCCAGGGAGTGACAAAGCACACTCTCATTAGAATTGTGTTAAGTAGGTCGCATAAAGTATTGCATTACTACACTTAACTATTAAGTATAGCAAACCTGAGTCATATTTTTATGCTACATATGACTATAATGATTATAATACACACAAGATATGACAGCTGCATGAAATTCAAACTGATTTTACGGACGGTTTAGTTTTGATGAAAAATAAAACTACACTTTAAATATATTCCCCAGGAATACATTTCATTAGATGTACTAACATCTCTATACAACATACTGATTCTAAGAGATAAATAAAGAATCTTGTGATAATTGGATTTCTGCTCCTGGCAGGTATCTTTAGCCATTGACAAGATACATAATGGAGAGAGAGAGATATGTGAATTGCGTCACTAAGGGTAGCCTAGGATGTATTCTTTGTGTGATGGGCTCTCTCGCTAATGAGTTGATTTACAATGAAGGATGGAAATCCTTGCACATTTGAAAGAAGCAGGAAGAAAGATACTCATCTGTAATTCGATAACAAATCAATTGAAGTCGTTTCAACTGGAATATCAAATTATGGTAGAAAAGCCAATCATATTGGTTTGTGTGTGTATGTGTATGTCTGTCTGTCTGTCTGTCTGTTGGTCACTCTGTCTGTCAGTGTGTTCACACATATTCATGTATTCTATCAATATATTGTATATAATGAAAATCACCTTGCATTCACTATCTGTAGCATACCATTGCAATGTACTTACATGTGTAATCTGTCTGTCTGTCTGTCTGTCTGTTTGTTGGTGTCTGTGTTCACATACATGTAATTATTTAATTCATGTATCTGTCTATCTATCTATCTATTGTATGTAGTGTTATGGTAATGAAATGAAATTCATGTATCTGTCTATCTACATTTTGTATCTGTCTATTGTACATGTATGTAGCGTTATCATAATGAAATCACCATGCATTTACTACTAGCATACTGGTGCAATGTACATATACATTTTGTATTTACATGGGTAATGTAGCTGTCTGTCTGTCTGTCTGTCTCAGTCTGTCTCTCTGAGTCTGTCAGCATGTATTCACAAATTACACATCCATATATTCTATCAATGTAATGCTGTGATAATTGAAATCACCTTGTATTAGCTCTCCATGCAATACCTCACTAAAGCAATCTTCTCTGTGCCTTTTAAGAATTCAATAAGTAAAGACAAACCTACGCATTTTTGTTATCTCAATGCATTTCTTGAAATAGACCTTGCCACGAAAAGGTGACTGCTGTGAAGAAAATTCTGAATTCTGATGCTAAGTATGAATAACTCCACAGGGGATCTTTATATATTGCTTTCTTTTCATGTAGCAAGTACAGTCAGCGCTAATTAACCTTGCACAAGGAAATGTACTGTCAAATAAAAGGCATATTAATGCTATTAAGGCCACTCACGAAATGCTAATACAATCTGGTCATGATTTTTGCATGCGTTACACAATATACTTGTATGGGTTTTTGGTCACACTTGGACAATTTGTATAGATTGTGAGAGATTATGATAATGTCAGAATTTCTGATTTCCGTTTCCTTGAAAGCTTCAAACATTTGTGTAATTGGGTGTGTACATTCTGTCATGCATAAACTTCAATATAACCTGAACATGGCTGTGTCTGCCCCCCCCCTCCCCCCCCCCCCCCCCCCCCGTCCATACATATTTGATACATATATCCACTGTGAAGACTGCTGTTGTACCTGTGTATAATGGGTTTAACTTATATATATATATAAATATATATATCATATTGAATCTTTTCTGTATATAATTGATATTGCGGAATCTGTAAGATATAAAGTATCTCTTGCTTATTAAAAGTGATTATATAATGTCACTCCTCCTTTCCAAGGTCACTTGGTTATCATCTTCCTGTCATATGTCTGTTGGTTGTGTTATCTTTACATAATAAGCCTTTGTTTGTTACATGTTATATTCTATTCATCTTGGCTGAAGCCTATCCTGTTATCAATGTTAATGTTCATAACTTCTTTGTATGTATGCAGTAGCTATGACATTGCCAACATTGAACCCCACCCCTGTGGCCATCAGATAATCTTAGGAGAGAGAGAAATCATGAACAGTTTTGGTTACCCTCGTTAAGCCAGGACAAAATTTATCCCAAAAGAAGGGTGGTTTGGCTTTCACAAAAGTCCAATCAATGTCTGCCTCAGTATCTCACTGTACATTTGACATACTGAAATTACTTTGTCAATCCAGATAAGTCTCTAGCTCTAGACTACATCTGAAGCACTGTAAAGTTGTGGTTATGACATGGTACAAAAGGTTGAGCTGGTAACTACTAGTATGTTCTTGTAATGCCAATGAAGTGAATGCAGACAAAATTATTCATCCCAGATCAATGAGTACTCTGACCCAAGGACTTACTGTTATTTTGACAAAAGTAGTAAATGTGTTATGTCATGAGTTGATGTTTGCATAAAACCAGGAAGCAGTCAGGCAAGAAGCCATAAAATCACACACACACCTTTAGTTGTGACAATTGTAATTGAACTGCACAAAACCAGGAAGTAAACAAACAAACAAACAGACACAAAGCCAGAAAATGACACACACACACACACACCTTGTTGGGTTTAGTAACTGTATCTGCACAAAACCAGGAAGCAGACAGACACATTGCCAGAAAACAACACACACCTTTTAGCATGACAATTACTGGGATTGTATACCTACATGTATGTCAAACCAGAAAGTGTACGAACAGGTAGACCACACATCACTTAAATGGGACAAGTAGTCAGTTTTAGAAATACCAACATTCTTACATTACACGGCCCTTTTTACATTGACATGGGCAACACAGGTCATATTTGTTTCAAGTGTAGCTGGTAGAGTAATAAACATCTAATATGAACTTATACCAATGTGCTTGTAGTGGCATAGAAGTCATGTGTGTATTTCAAATACAGTTACAGACATTAATTTCCTTCTATGTAAACTTCAGTATTTAATATAAACAAAACCACCATTTCTGTTTGATGTGTTTTTAGTGCCATAACCTAATTACATTATTAGGAAAATGTTTAGTTTTTACGTTTTAAGGTAAACAACACACATAGGCAGTTGAATTTGTCCCTGACTACATGCACCGCCACATTTAACAGATGTGTCTCATGTTAAATACCAAACTTTCCATTTGTCTATCAAATGTTTGGTTGTTAGGTTTTTAAGACCAAATTTAGGGTTCAAATGTAGCCATGTAACTTAATGTAAGTATTAGGATGCCTTCAAATGCAAGCTTTTTAGATCACAAAATCGTATATCAAGACTTTGTCATTATTGACAAATCTTTCAGGCTATCATAACATAAATGCATTTCTTTGCCAATACTATGCTGAAAGTTATGTTTATACATGGGTTAGAATAACAGGGTGATTTACATGTACATACACTGCAGATATCCAAATCTAAGAGATTGGGGAATCACATACACTGCAGTTATCAATGTGAAACCTTCCAATTTCCAAATCTAGAGAGAGATTGAGGTAAAAAAATATACACGTGTTGGTAACTTTAATATATTGTATCCCATCTAACGTAATGATAGCCTTAATACAGTGCAAGGTGATTGTATTTTATCTACATAGCCCATGGCTAGTCATTCCAGTACGGGTAATCGAAATTACTGGATCAACAGATGGAACGTGTTGGTTCAAACTGCCAACATGGAAAATAGCTACTCATTCCAGTGCGGGTAATGGAATTACTGGATCAACAGACGGAGTATGTTGATTCAAACTAACAACATGGCACATGAATATTTAGGCTGTTGACATGAAATAGATACATGATGTTCTGTTTTGGATTAATGTTTGCACGTTCCTGCAATAACAGGAATCGTTGGTGAAAGGGTTGAAAGAAAGATGTTAAGTGATGTCAAAGCTGAGAATCATATACACGTATGTTGAATGTTGTATAGCTCACAGAAATATACCAAAACATAATTTGTAAAAGTTACAGGTATGTAGTATAGCACTTGATAGTTCTAAGTAAATATACCTTTTGCATTCTAAATCGCTGTTCACTAAATTGCCCCCACATTGTACTGAAGGTGCTGTACAGTTTTTTGCCCATAGCACAGACCTATAGTGGTACAATCCTTATTGCTTCCTCATCTCTCTACAGAGCATACAATCCGTGCTGCCACCAAGCACACAGGATTAAATCCCTCACATAATAATCTCTGTTTTACCATGTCCCTATTTTAGATAAATCAAGGTTAACTTGGCCACAATAATAGTTCTAATCCTGCCCTTCAGAAACAAATGGCAAATGTGTGTAAGAATGGATACTGGCGAGACAAACAGATAACGCGCCAGCCACTCCACTATTTGACCATCACGACTTCCTAATACTGTGTATACTATACCATCACTATATCACTCACCAAAGTTTATTTTAATCCAAGGATGTTGTGACTACACACTGCTGTATATTGTGACATACCAAGCTGTGCAGATTATTTATTGCTGTAAATAATACGTTCCGCATCACAACATTCCACAAAGTACCTCTAGAGTCCGTTCTCCCAACTTTCCACTGGAAGCACCCCTAAAGTAGGACTCCTGTACACACATTCCGTAAATGTGGTAGCGAATTTAGTTTTGCCTGCCATGACAAAGGTGCAAATGATGAGATTTTTACAAAGCAGTGACAAATATCTTTTAAAGAGTAAGATCAGAATTCTTGAGTCTAATAAATGACATAGACTAAAGGCAAATCTAGGATACACTATGGTTTGCATCAGTTTTAGGCTGTCCTCCATGACTCCTGTTCTACAGTAATACTAATAGCAAATGAAATACCCCATAGTTGACATCAGTTGTAGCCCAATTCTACCCCAACATAGAAAATGAAATATTGTGTTTTACATAGGTTTTAGGCCATCTTGCTCTACAACCAGACATTGGAAATGAAACACCTTGTAGTTTGTGTGTACAATCTTTCCAAAATGAATGTTTTTTTCAGAATTTTGAATGTCATCATGCGTCACATGTTTTAATGTATTGTGTTTCTTTGTGTACTTTTTACAGTTACTGGTCCATTGACAGAATTACAAATAGCATATATGTGCCGTGAAACGCTGACAGGGTTGGACTATATGCATAGCATGGGTAAAATGCACCGAGATATAAAGGTGAGTGAAGAGTGTCAGAGGTCAGGTTAGGGGTCAGAGTTGAACTTCTAACAGCAGGAAGTAAAAGATAGCATGTTTTCTACACTTCTAAGGACATGTCTGTACACTCATGTGCTCTTTGTTTATGTTGGCGTGATTGATGGCAGCATTGTTCACAGGTCACTGACCTTTTGAAGTGGGGAGATATGGTTGAGTAAAGGAGATAGCAACCAGCAGTGTTGATTAATTCGGGGTGTTTGTTTGTATGCAAAAAACGACAAGTTTTTAAAAGTAAATTACACAGCATCAAGATTTTAAAATAAACGAATCCAAACACTGCTTTTTTGACAATTCTCCAAGCAGTTATTGAAATGATTAAGACTTGTTCACTTTTAAAAAAAGGATATTTAAATTATATTCTGTCTGTTATTTTGGTACTTCTTTCAGTAGTCGTATGCATCACATTGAACTAGACGGCTGTCTATAGTTAAAGAACTATTAGAGACTGTACAGAAACCATCATGATAACTTTTGTGTCAAGTTTAGCACAAACAGTTGGTGGTGATTGTCAGTTCACCATACATCATTAGCGTACACTTGAATGGGGAAAAAAAAGTATATTTGAATTGTATTCTGTCTGTTATTTTAGTAGCACTTGCAGAGCCATACTTATCATGTTCAAATAGACAACTAACAGTTCACCATACATCATTAGCGTTGCGGTTTCATCAATTCCATTGAGAGGGTTATGTGAATTCCGTAGTGATTCACATGGTTTATTTCTGCCAACAGGCATAATTTATAGATAGAACTACAGTATTTCCCTCAAGCAACTGAGATACATTCTTTTGAGTCAGTGTCTAATGTAAAATGGATTTTTACTGGAATAAATTGACACAAACCACATATCTTTCTTTAATGAATACACAAATTCTCTTCTTTCACTTGAGATCTGGTTTGGCAGTGTTATTCCCAAGAGCAGCTAGTAATGTTTTGTCAGATAGCCAAGTCCCCGGGCTGCTTGGGATTTAGAAAATAGACTTGTCTCGAACAAATCACTTGTCCTTCTTCAGTGTCAGAATGTGACATATTCCATGTATCTATAGTGATATTATCACAAAAGGTGGACAGTTAGATGTATATAGCTGACAAGTACTTTCACACCTGGATTTACATATATTGAAGCTAACTTTCTCACACCTCCAGTTTGTTCACCCATAATAGGCCTTTCCATAATTTGCCATGGCGACGTTCTACTTCCTGTCTGTATGTACCTTGGGGGTATACATGGTATAGGTTACTTGGTTAATCATAGAGAACTGCTTCTTTCCTTGATGTCTGAATAATACAAAAAAAAAATATCCCTGGTTTACGCCTCTACAGAATACCAAGGGAGGAAGCATCTCTCAAGACCCATTTCTTTAAAGTCTCAGCCTTCTTCATTTGCCTAGTATCCAGTGTTTGTGAATCCATATTTCTTCTTACCATAGGGAATTTTCCATTCCTGCACCTCAAGCTGTGCTTGCAGAGATTAGGCCCTCTATAAGTCTACTATTATTATTTATTATTATTACTAAGAGGTGATGATACCCCCAATTTGAGCGAGGGCACTGTATTCTCAATTTCCTGTTTGCAGTCAGGAATGGCTTATTTTGATCATTCTGTGAGGTCTATTACAGACACTGAAGAAGGACAAGTGATTGGTTCAAAACATAACTTGTTTCTAAATCCCAAATGGAAGAACCTGTGTATGAATCATAGTGCTTCCATGATGAACATACATATAGTGTAATAAGATGTCTTGTTGCAAGAATGGATGTTCATGGATACTGGGTTCACAGTTAATTACAATGTACAATTGAAATTTCCACTCACATAAGTCAAAAAAAAAAAAAATTTGGTAGTGCATCTCAAATATTCGCTGACATCCTCATAAGCATTGTCTCATGAGGAATGTACTATAATGTGCTGTCGGATGCCTAGGATGAGACATGAGAAACAAGTTTTGAGTGATACAACAGGAATCTTGATGCCTGCATTCTGATTTAGATGTCTTGTTGTACTAGACGCATAGATACAAGAAACAGACATTATGATGAGGATACTTGTGAACTATGGAAAAACAGAATATGAACAAAGACAATTGGGTCATAATGTAGCTATTGTGTATTGTTCATCACTGCTTTGTAAAATCATATAGTCCTATTCAAAACAGAGAAATATTCATACACATGCCTGCACATACATGTTTGTTCAAAGAACGATTGTTTCACCCAGAGTGGCTCTATTCATAATATTAATAAATCCAACAATATTCTATAGTTTTTTGCCGTATTTGCAAAGCTATAAAAGCAGATCTATTACAGTAATGTATAAATTGTTTTACATTATGTAATGTTTTGTTTATTGTCTTGTTCTCTTTGTCATTACAGGGTGCTAATATTCTACTTACAGATGACGGTGATGTCAAACTAGGTGAGAGATCCTTTCTCAAAATAGAATTATTAGCACAGCTGAACTATGAAAAGGTTCAGTAGTGCTGTAAGTGTAATGTATGTATGTATGACTATGTATGTATGTATGTATGTATGTATGTATGTATGTATGTATGTATGTATGTATGTATGTATGTATGTATGTATGTATGTATGTATGTATGTATGTATGTATGTATGTGTATTTATGTATGTATGTATGTATGTATGTATGTATGTTATGTATGTATGTATGTATGTACGTACGTACGTACGTACGTATGTATGTATGTATGTGTGTATGTCTATGTTTGTCTGTCAGTGTCTCTGTGTCTGTTTGTGTCTGTCTGTGTCTGCATACGTGCATGCATGCATACATGTACATGTGCATGTGTGTTTGCATGCATGCATGAATTTACATGTAAAGTAAAAAAAGGCTGGGACAATCTATGCCCAAACTATGCAGTTGTGCTCCACTACTCAGTTGACACTTTTATTTATTACTTGTCATGTTATATTCTGCTCTGAATATGTTGTATGTTGATATAAAAAAAAAAATTTATTTAAAGTCTGACACATGTGTTTATAGGCTTATCATAAATTGTAAACTTAAAGAAAAATATGATGACTTTTATGTTATCATGTACATAAATCCAGAATGATATAATATATGTAATGTGTAGAGCCACGATAAAAGTTTACCTATGAGTGTATGGGTGATACACTTTACATCATACATCAGCAAGAAATGTTTGCAAGAATGAATGTTCATGGACTGTGGGTTCATACTTAGGAATGAAATTTCTACTCACAAAGTCAAAAAAACAATTTTGGAAGAGAATCCTGAATTTTCACTGATGGTGACGAGACATTGGCAAAAATTTGGAATTCACTTCCAAGAATTTTTTTGACTCCTGTGAGTAGAAATTTCATTACTAAATAAATCTTAAAATGTAGGTTTTAAGAAAACTATCCAAAAAATGCTTCATTCATACATTCATTGCAATTCTCATCATTTGTTAAGTTAGATAAAAGTAGGTCAAGAAAGATCTTAAGGTATATCTTTGACAAGATTGCAGAGTAAGCAAAGTGAAATTTGTGAGTGAATGACCATAAATTATTTAGCTTTACTCCGTGTAATGATGTCCATGGTTTTATAACATCTAGCCTTTGATCCTATACCCATTCTATCACCATCAAAACTGACATCTACTAAGCTATCATAATGTCCATGATGCATGTGTTCCAGCGCTGTCATTATCCATTGAATTTTAAAGCCTCTTATAAGCTATAAGGCTACTAATGATCTGTTATAGTTCTTTTATCGGTGGTAAGGACAGTAGAAGCAAAATACCTTGAAGTTATTATTAGGTGGCAGTAACTGCTGTTGTATTGAGATGTACAGTCTTTCTTTATTAGTACTAGTCAGTAGTCAATGTAGAAAATGAACTTGCCACAAAGCCCCATGATAAAGCAGAATAGTTGCTGTAATGTTGAAATGTACTTCCTGACTGCTAATGCGAATTATTACCTCATTACAAAATGCCTCAGTGTCATTTATCAGGTGGTGTAGCGGTAGTTGTTGTAATGTTGAAATGTACTTCCTGACTGCTAATCCAAATTATTACCATATTACAAAATGCCTCAATGTCATTTATCAGGTGGGGTAGCGGTAGTTGTTGTAATGTTGAAATGTACTTCCTTATTGCTAATGCAGATTAGAACTTAAAATGTCTGAGAGCCATTATCTGGTGGGGTAGCGGTAACTGTCGTTACCGTAATGTTGAGATGTACTTCCTTATTTGCTAATGCAGATTAGAACTTAAAATGTCTCAAAAGTCGGGAAGTGGTTGGTACCATTATGTTGAAATGTTCACTTTCATATTTATCTGGATTAGTACCTAACATCAAATGCCTCAAAGTCACTACAATGTAGTCCCAGTGTATTACTATAGGCAGTAAACATGACCATTAGACCAAGGTTTCATTAATCTCTAACAATGTCTGTGACAAAATGTTTTTTTTTTTTGAAGTGTGTATTTTCATATTTCTGATAGTGTCTAGAAGGCTGATAAAATCCTATTAATCAATCTGGGTCTGAAATTTCACAGAAAATGAAAAACACAATATATTTACTTAATTGTTCCTAGTCAACATATAAACTTGTCGGCTATGATTGTATTAATTTCAATACACAAAAATGTTTTTAGCAGAAAAACTTTTGTTTGAGTACAGTGTACTTATAGCCAGCCAACCTTAGTTGAAATGTATAGTTGAAATAAAATATACCATCATATAATTAGAATCACATATCAAAATTCATTAATCATTTCCTTCAAGGTCCTTAGTAGACTGATCAAAACATCCCACTCATTTGTAATTTGCTGTTCCGAAGTAACTATATTTACTGTCCCATTTCCTTCTTGCACATGCGCTGGTATACAAATGCAACCGATGCACACATTTCCCACGTTGTCAATTCAGAAATTAAGAATTTTTAAGAAAATAAGCTTTCTTGACGATGGTGATAAATTTAATTCCCACCTATACTAAATAATGTTGTTGTCACTTTTTCAGCTGACTTTGGTGTGTCTGCCCAAATCACACAAACTATGTGTAAAAGGAAATCCTTTATTGGTACGCCATATTGGATGGCTCCTGAAGTGGCTGCAGTTGAAAGGAAAGGTGGTTATAATTTCCAGGTAAGTAATTCTACAAGACACTTTATGTGAAACTACTGGCCTAGGAATGCCAGCTTCAGTGTGCCCTCTAATGCCGTGATAGCCAAATTCTGTTGTTGTGAGTCAAAATGATGAAAACTGGCATTTCTTCTGAGTTAGCACATAGTATGAGATAGGGGAACACTAAATGTTGGTGCGTCACGAGAAATTGTATGCATCAGTGGCGCTTCAAATTGGCTTAGAGGGCACACTGGCTAGCTTTGTGGTGACATCTACAGCAATGACAGTACTTCTCAGCAAAGCCTCAAGTATACTCTGAGGCATTCAAAAGGTAGCTGTATTCGTAATAACATGGAGTCCAGTATAAATTTCTATTCTACTGTGAGACATCTCTTTAATGGTATAAAGTATACTAGAATGTGCGTGACTAGCCATGCATTCCAGGAGACTGTTAATTGTGTTAATGCTAATTGCCATTTGTGTTTAGAACGTTGTAATTTCCACTGACTTCACATTGATAGTATTAAAGTGACATCAGTGAGAGATTAGTATTCAGTATTAGTGATAAACAGTCAAAATACTTTATGCACCCTGTCATTGTACATTGTTTGGGGAAATATTGAGAACAGATTTAAAATTGTATAATTCATACAGCCCACAGAGACTTCAGTGGTGGTATATAATGATCATGCTGCCGTTTCTGAAACATGCAGAATTCTGAACGCAAAGTGTCTGTGTTAGGTATTGTATAAAAGCATGGAATAGTTGACACTCGCCGTAAATTTGTAGGGAAAATCACGGGATATGTTTGTAAAACAGTCAAATATCTTAAGGTAAACACAAGTATCTATGAATTGTCTTGTGTAGGAGTAGAAACATGCAGATGGCGTAATACCTACCAGTAGTACATGTATGGTGGGCAGTGGTTATAACTTTGGCATTCTTATAATGATTCAGAATCTATTGAGTCACTTTGAGTCATTTTGAAAAGTAAAATTATTGAATCATATTCTTCATAAAACCTTGTAGACCTGACAAACTGTAATTTATCATAGCTAGAAGTAATTATGTATACATCACACGCAATAGTTATTGATTTAAACACATATTGAGCCTTTCCATATTGTGACTCAAAATCTAATGAAGAAAGAATTACAGTAGAAATGATGTTGGCTTAGTGTTTCACTCATGGGACATTACCCTTCTTGACACATAGATAGACTACTTTCATCTGTAGACTAACAATAACAGAGACACAACACACACAGCAGGATCCTTTGCCCAATCACATTGAACAGTGATGAGCAATGCATTGCTATTCTGTCACAGGGCAGTAAAAACGGGCTTCTAATGAAAACATTACACATGGACTTGATGATTTTAATGGCTTCAATTGTTTATTTCCAACTAATAATCAACAATCAACTTGACTACTTCTAAAGCCACACTGTGAACCTACATCCCCCACCTATGCACCTATGAAAGTTGTCTGAGTGTGTGTGTGTGTGAAAAATGTCATGTTACATGAGTGAAACACCAAGGTAAAGTCATTTGCACTGTAGCTGACAAGTCATATGTATAGGTGCTATGACCATCTTGAATGTACAGACTGCCTAACGCGTGCATGTAAGAACGGAAATACAATTGTACACACACACATGTGACCAAAATATTAATTGCCTCTATCAATTCAAGCTTACCTTACCAAATACTGTAAGTTTTAAAATCAAATGATAAAAGAACGATTTGTTAAAAAACTGAAAAATATTGGTAGTTTTTAATTTATTTGGCAATGTATTTATAGTATTTCATTTTGATTAAATTAATATATTTGGAGAAATGGGTATCAACAAGGTACTGTAAACTGGGTTATTTTCACTACGATAAAATTTTGCAATTTTACAGTCTTCAGCTAGTTCCCAAAGACTAATGTTTACACTTTTCTAAGCCTGGTGTGCTGTGTGTTTATATTCAGGAAGGCATTGCAGCCACTACTTATTTCCACATTTTTGTTTTCAAGCAAAATGAACGCAAATAAGTCTTTAGTGAAAATTTCCAAGCTTACATTACATTGTAATACATATTCATATGAATTACAATCCTTGAAAGGGAACTAGGTTAAACAGACACAGCACTGGGGGAGCAGTATTGTAGTCCATTATGTCGTAACTAACCCATTGTGTTTGTATTGTATTACAGTGTGATGTGTGGGCAGTTGGTATTACTGCCATTGAATTGGCTGAACTACAGCCACCTATGTTTGATTTACATCCAATGAGGTACGTTCATTCTTTAATCTATTCTCGTGTCATTGTACCTATTAATCTAAAGGTTTACCTACCATACAAGTAATCTTAGAAAGAATGCCCATCCAGTTTGTAAAATCACAGACAAGTAACTGCAAGTGTTACTTGTCTGTGGTAAAATGTATGCAGGCAAAGACACTTTGGTATTTTAGATTACTGTTTTTGGTTAACTGTATTTGATATTACGAATGATTCTGACCTAAATGTTACCATGGATGTAAATACTAATAACATGAGTCTGTTGCTACTAATGAAAATTTCTACTCACGGAGTCATACAAAATTTCTTGGAAGTGTATCACAAGACATCTCATTAGTATCGTCAGGGGTGTATTACATACTGTTGATTCAGTGTTTTCATTAGATTCAAGATCTTTCCTGCATTCTCCAGTCTGTTCACCAGTTTGAGAGTTCCCCACCAAAATTACGGTACAAAGAATGGGAAATCTATGCAACTTGTAGATGTACCAAGTTGTTTCCCCTCTGTGACTGGGACTCCCAACCTCACCACAAATACTGTTATTTGGAATATAAAGTGTACCCTTAGCGATTGTAAGGTTTATTGCATGTTAATTTGTGAACTAATAAAATTGTACTTTTAATATTTTCATTTATTTACCGACTTGAGTAGAAATTAAATTCAAATATTGACTTACAGAAAATGTGTTCACATTTTAATACTCATTAGAAGGAAACCGGGATGACAATTCAATCAATTGATGTTGATCTTAATATAGTCTATAGTCTATCTGTGGCTTTGAATCTTTCTCTACAGCTAGAGGAACAAGAAGCTGAGATGAAATTTCAAATTCTAACAAAGCCACCCACACTGAAATTAACATTCTTGTTTTTAATCAAGCACAGTTTTCTGCCCAATGATAAGTTAGGATTTATTGTCAGCAGTTCCATAATGCCCATATATGGTACATTTGTCATATCAGGACACTAGTAACAGTTGGGGGGTTTTCTCATTTGCATGAATGACTGTTAACTCATGACTTCTCATTCCTCTAGACGTGGTGAAGGATTTAAAGCCAAGGATAGCTTCTAGACTAATCTTATTCTTAAATGGAGGGGAACAAACGTGATATATATGAACAAAATTGACCGCCAACAGTTGGAAGCAAAATGTTGTCATGACACATACAAATCTGTTTTCTTCCTATTTGTTCTTGCAGAGCACTTTTCCTCATGTCCAAAAGTGGTTTTGTGCCACCCAAGCTCCGAGACAAGGAGAAGTGGACACCCGTTTTCCATAATTTTGTAAAGTTAGCACTCACCAAAAACCCCAAAAAGAGACCGACTGCAGACAGAATTTTACAGGTAAGTGATTTAGGGAGATGTCTTCTAACTGTTGCCAAGGTAGAAATGTACTGAGCTCAAATTCAGTACTGTCAGATTCTCTGTACTAACCAGAATACTGCAGTAGAGAAATATTGACGAAATAAATGAAGACTAAATGTTGTGATTGTGTGGAAAGTCTGGCATAGAAAAGTCTGATTTGTCATTTCAACCTTTGTGTGCATGTGGGGTGGGGGGGGGTCTGTATGTATGAGTCTGTGAGTGTGTGTCTGTGTGTGTCTGGTTGAATGTAAATGTGCTCTATATGCATGCTTGTGGGTATCATTTTGCCCTCTTACAAAAGACAAATATTTTGCCACATAGTATGAGGGATTGGAAGCACAAATTTTGGTATGTCACAAGAAATTGATGTGTGTCATCAGTGGTGTGCTAAAATGGCTTAGAGGACGCACTGGTGTCTGTGTGTCTGTGTGCATGTGTGCACTCGTGCATGCATGTGTGTGCGTTTATGTGTGTTCTCTCTGTGTGTGTGTGTGTGTGTGTGTGTGTGTGTGTGTGTGTGTGTGTTTGCTAGGGTATAGTATGTACATTTGTATATACATGTATTCCTATCGGTTTGTTCTTTGTTTCTCATTACATATGTGTGTCTGTGTCAGAAAGTAATGGCAGTGCAGGGTATTTGTAAACTCACTTTCTACTTTTCCTCCACAGCACCCTTTCTTTACATCATCACCTGAACCTTTAAATCAGAGGCTGGCCAAAGAGTTGATGGAGAAAGCGAGCAATCCAAACAGTACAGTTTACAGCGTCGATGACGATGATGATCCCACAGAGGTAAGTATCATTAATTTCACAGCAGAAGTAATATAGTAGTTTTGTAAGGTAAATGTTAATTTTCATTTTCAGTGATTAAAACTAATGCTTGTGTAAAGCTGTAACTTGTTTCAAAAGTTTTTATAACAGAAGCAAAGGATGAAAGAAGTGGTATAGCAGAGGGTTTGGGAGATAAGACAGAACTCGTAGCTTTACTGGACATTGATGAATAAAGTTGATCACTTGATACATGCTATGAAATGACATGATGTTTCCTATGTTGGTGTTTATCATATCTTATAATATATATGATTATGCTAATGAGTGTTTAAAAAGATTTGTATACACTGTTTTCTGTAAATTGATCTGTACTTATGGTATGGAAATATATGCAATCACTTCAAGTGTTCCATTGATACAGTGTAACTTCTCTTGTGTTTCCAGCCGACAACAAACGATTGTCCGCAGAGAATACCTTCCAAGAAAGTTGGTAAAGACAAACAGAGACCTCAATCAGAAATCGACAGTAAGTGATTTTATGTGCAAAACTATTGTATCATAATATTGTAATGTTGACTTATTAGAACGTGGGTAGGAATCTTGATTCTCCCTGTGAAGTGTGATGTTACATTTGTTTTGTCAGTGTTTGATGTTTATGTAAACTTTGAGTATTGTAATCATAAGGAGAATAGGCCATTGCAGGAAAAAGGAAATTGAGAATACATCGCCCTCACTCAAATTGGGGTATCATCACCTCATAGTATGTTTCTTAAGAGCTTTGTTCCATGTATTCCGTAGAAGTGTAAATCAAGGATGATTTTTGTATTGTTCAGACATCGAGGAAAGCAGCAGTGCTCTATGATTAACTGAGTAACCTATACCATGTATACCCCCAAGGTACACACAGACAGGAAGTAGAACGCCACCGTGGCAAATTTTGGAAAGGTCTATTATGAGAGAATTAACACTGTGTGACTGTTGGTTTGTTTTCAGTGGAGAGGCTGGCCCTAGAGTTACCCCCAGTCAGAGAGACAAATATTGACTCTGATGACAACAACTCATTGTACAAATCGTGGCATCCACAAGAACAGGATCAAGATGGAGATATGACATGTATGAACAAACGAAAGTAAGTGAGGTGTACATGATGGGGTAAAATTAAGGGGATCGGGGAAGGAGAGGATTGAGTCATACAAGGTCAAACTGAAAGTCTAAAGTAAACGAGAAGAAATTTGTGCCGTTTTATGTAGCAGCTAAATGGTTTCTTCAGTTACAGTATTACCTATTAAAGTACAGCAGTCTTCCTTTTGACAAAATGAAAACGAAATAAAACTACTGGTTTCATGATTGTCTCCAGACTGTCAAGGATAATGTTGCAGGTATAGTCACACACTTTACCTTCAGAAAGGAGAACAGTGTGATCACCTTCTACCCTCCAATCAACCACAGCTGGACTTTGAAGCTGTCACCATTCATGACAAAATACCGGTAATAGTATGAAGAAGCAGCAGTTGTGTATATACCCGTATGTGAGGAACATGTACCATCCCCAGCATACGCAAAATTTTGGCTTTAGGCTATAGCTCAATGAATAGCTTGCAACTCAAGGTGGTTTACTCGTAGCATAGCCAACAAATGGAGCACAAAATAGGTTGGCGTTGACATCCCGACATCCAGCTGGAACATACATGTAGTGCTTTGCATCATAACACTGCTTTCCAAATATCCCTATAAATAACATGTATTGCTTTGCATCACTAAAGAAGGGTGTATCTGAAGGACACTCGGCTTGTTCTTTCAAACCATAAACTTTTTGCATGAGATAAAACTGGTAACATTTTTACTTGATCAACCTGATACTTTACTATAACACTATAGACCCAAATGTCGTAGTGCTTTGCTAGTACACGATGGATGGGTCTAGTGTCCTTGCTAAAAAAAAATAGCTAATTTCAAAGCAGATGGAAACATTCAGTTTTCGTGTAGAGTGAACAGGAGTGAGTATATGTGTGGAGTATGGTGACACTTGCACAAAGTAGTACTTCTAAATGGTATGGAAACAGGTATTTCAAGTCCAGCACGAACATATTGATGCTGTCAGAAGAGTCACCATAGTAATACTGCCTCCTGTATGGCACAAAACAGAAAGATTGTCTGTAGGTGTACACTGTAACACTGGGACAATGTGAAGCATGAATTGCTGACGTAAATGTTATGTAAAGCAATTTTAAGTATTGCTGATGTCACATTAAAGATGCTACACATATATTGATGATGTCATTTGATAAGTCTACACAAATATTGATGATGTTACAGTAAGGTGAATGATTGATACACAAATGTTGATGATGTCACACAAGTGATATTAATACTACTGATAGTGTTGTATAATGGAGAATTTGATAAAGTGATAGAAATTATTATAAACGATGAAATGCTTGAATTAGTCAAGTTTTACATGTAGGAGCTATAATATTGTACAAGAAATGAAGTGAATGGATTGTATTTCTGGTTACAAAATTGTACGACTTTAGTAATCAAGCCTTCGGTTTACTATTAGATAGGTGCTGACGAAATCTATTGTTCTTCAATGTCATAGATTACACAAGTGGATGATAGTGGTTCCTCTATTGTGTGATTCTAATCACCCTGTGATCTAGATAGTGTAAACGTTGGAAGTACTAAACCAGTAAATTGCAAGTTCATGGAACTCTGTCAATAAACCTCTGCCTGACGCCTTCCTTCTTTCACTATAATAAAACCAACATCAAGCATATCACTGTTGTATCAATATGTTGCAACAATAGTTTTAGTTTGTGTCTATCTTTAGTAAACCAAAGGCTTAATATTACCATGTACCAGAGTAACTCATATATATATATATATATATATATATATATATATATATATATATATATATATATATATATATATATATATATATATATATATATATATATATATATATATATATATATATATATATATATATATATATATATATATATATATATATATATAAATATATAATATAACTTATCTTTTCAATATTATGGGGTCAAAGGTAAGCGATATTTGTAAAATGAGAAACCAACTGGTTGTTACACAATGTGTATGGTAATAATTTCGGTAATGTACTTAGTGTACATTGCAAGTGTATACATCTAGAAACACATCACCATTCGAAAAAAGACACTTGTTGAAAGTTGGACATGTACTCATAATTATGTATTATTCAATCATCATTTGGTATTAAAGAAAATTGAATTTACAACCTGTAACATCCAAGTAAAGCGATTTCACTGTGCTACAATCATGTACAAATGTATAGCATTCTTTCACATTGTGGAAATGCTTTACTTGTATGGTACGGGTTGTAAAGTCAGTCAGATAAAAACAACTGAGATGTATCGGCAACCAAGATTGGACGAAGACCAAATAAAGGTATACAGTACAAGGCAGTCATGATAATTTTTTGCCTCACTCCACTTGCATTTCACTTTTGTCAAGTTTATACACACGTTTGTTACACTCCATCGTATTCAGATTTCAGATCACTGCATTCTGATCATTTTTTTTTTCCAAATTTTTTTTTTCTCTCCTGTTACTATGGTATTGCATCATCAGGAGTCTGTTGGCATCTGTAGAAGAGGAATTACAAAAACGGTATGCAGCACAGTCACTACGTGTTTCTGCATACTGATGTAGTTTTAATAAGAAAGAAAGAAAATTCTCATAATCCCTAACCCTAAATTTGTTCAACCACAGAAACTTTTTGTACACCACGCAAAGCTTGCTGTAGGTTTTAGTGCTATGAATCAGTATGTAGTTGACACGGTAATGATTCTTGTAGTGAGTTTCTACATTTTTTTTTTTTTTTTTTCAAAAATGACAAGTTTGTAGAAAATTTTGTTCCCGATTCTGGCAGATTATGTACCGTATTTGTCTGTGTATATGTATCTATTGCATGTGATTTTGGTTTCAAAATATTAATACCAAATCTAACACTCTGATGTTCTGGGAGTTGTTTCAGTGTTTTAGTTCTGCTTTTACCCTGAGCTTTTCCAAACAATTATCCACATAACCACAGACTTATACCATTTCTCTTTTTTTTTCTTTCTCTTTCTGTCATTCCATTCGTCATTTGTGTGTCGGCACTGATTGTGTGCATGAACCATTCCATGTCATTTTGTTCATTGTTCATTGTTTGCATGGTGTAGGGGTCATGACACCAATAATTTGGCTGATCTAGAATTGGACTATGAAGTAGGCCAAATGTAAGTAGTGAAATGAGACACACCTGCATACACACCTAGGTGGGTTAGTTAGTATAAAAAAGCACCTGGGTTGTTTTTAAGGCACATATGGGTACTAGCATACGCTGATGCATGCTAGCACCCCATATACGGGTACCAGCATACATGCCTGGGTTGCTAGTACAAATATGGGTTTCTAGCTGATGTGATAGGTTACTAGCACACGGTTTTTAGTGCTGGCAAATTGCGATAGATTGCTAGCACCCATGTGGGTACCAGCAGACATACCAGGGTTGCACTCATATGGGTACCAACAGACTTGCCCAAGTTGCTAGTACACAAATGGGTACTAACACCCACATTCGGGGGGTAATTAATTGCTAACTCTCATGTGGGTACGAGCAGACATGTCAGGGTATCTGGTACACAATTGGGCACTTGAGTTGCTAGCACCCAAATATTTACCAGCATATCGTACATGTTAGGGCTGCTATATATAGACATATGGATACCAGCAGACAAAACCAAGTCTCGTACACATATGGGTAATAGCATATATGCCAGGGGTGCTAGTACACATGTGGGTACTAGTATACATTCATGAATTGCTAGCACTAATATGGGTAGTGGTATACATGCCTTGGACTGCTCATACACATATGTGTTCTAATATACTATGACGTTTTCCTAATACTGTCAGTTATAGTTCAAACAAACAGGTTTAAAGTGCACATATGGGTACTAGCAGACATGGTTTTATGTTGTTGGTACACATACGGGTATATTTCTGTGCTATGACAGGTTGCCTGTATACGTACATGCATGTGGGTACTCGCTCTCTGACACAGTAGTTCATGTATACTGGTACCCACATAATGTGACAGGTTTACTTAGTACACTTTTGGGTATGCACACTATGATAGGTTGCTAGCACACATTCAGGTTGCAGCATACTTTTAATCTACATTTCCGTCAGTATTTTGATCATGACTGCCTAACTGTTGACTTTACTGGCCTCCCATAACCTCCTCCCTTTCTTTTGTTTCCAAGATTTTTTTTTCTAGGACCGTGTGGTATCTAAATTTACCTCCTCATTTTAATCAATGTTGTTAACTTCTAAATTATGTAATATGTAACAGGTTTCATGAAATGAATGTATGCTAACACCTTGAATTAGACAATGTATTTTACTTGAAGTGTGGCAGAAAGTCTGTGTGGTGATATTTTTTTTTTTTTTTAAGCGTATGGTTACTTTTCAGTATTTGAGTTTTAAGGTTTTCAAAGTTCGTTGAGCAAAAGTTGCATGGCTGGTGATGGTAATGGTGATGGTTGTCACGTCATCTTTTCCCCCATTTTAACACTCAACATTGTGAAATGGCGTACACATCGCAGCAAACCATTGCACTAACACCGTTTTTCCCCAATGCCTCAGTGAAGCAAATCACAAAGTTTTATTTGAATTTACATATTTTTTTTTTCCAGTTTCTGTTGTGAGGATTGTTCTTTTGTAACATGCACTGCGATTCTCACAGTATAGATAGTAATGAAGTCTTGCACTTGTTATTTTTATGACACCTACATCCCTGTCTCTCATCGTCATGGTTGTACTTGTAGTGTGGTATGGAATGCATGCATGAAAACTGTTTCCTTAGTTTGAAGAGTGTAGAGTTGCTATGAACATGATGCCGTGAAGTGACAGTGATATATATGTTAGTGTAATGTGTGTTTTGAAAGACGATATATTTTTCAAATGCGTGACTTCTGTTTATCTTTTATTTCAGGGAAACATTACCTCAGAAACCTCCACCGCTTCCTCCAAAGGTAGGTTTGTGAATTCCACAGAACAGTAGACTGCCCTCAGTGTTCACATTGATATACTGTAGACTGCCCTCTATGGCCAGTCTGATTAGTGGTTGACTATATTTGGACATAAGCTGTTACTATTGGTCAATATTTGTCATGTTGTAGTATTGCTGTACTTGCCTTCTGACATAGCTTCATTTCCTTGTTAAATACTAGTGCCCAATCTGTGCATACAGGCTATATTGTACCTGCAATGATGTTTTGATGTCAACAATTCTGTTCTGATTCGGAAACGAATCCCAAATTCTCACCAACATCTCATCGACATCATCAAGTTTATACTCCATGGCAATAGCCCATTGCAGTCAACTCCTGATGATGCTGACTAGATGTCAACAAAAATGTAGTATTCACTTCCAAGAAATGTTTTTTGACTCCATGATTAGAAATTTTCATTGGTACTGATGACAAGTGTCGGACAAGAACAAAAATATGTAAAAATCAGTGCTACCAGACTACAGTGTAATTACAAAGAGTAACACTGAAGTAAAGCACTTTCTCTGTGTGCTACACTTGTTTATGGCATTCATATCAATATGTAAAAGTGTATTGTTTCAATTGGTTTATTTACAAACCTAGCATGTGGCCTTTCTAATGTCAGTGGTCAATTACCAAATGAAACAGTATAATTTTACACTTGATATGGATGCTAGAAACGATTGTGGTACATACAGAAGACGCTTTACTCTGGTGTTATGGGTTGTATTGTGTATTGATACTGTAATGTATTTCAGTATCAGAAGCCTATATTTCTGTTGCCCAGGGTGATACGTGTCTCACCAATGTGTGTATGTCTTTACAGAGCGTCCAGTTTAGAGTGCCAGGGGAAGAGAACGGATCACAGGGATCCGAATCACCAGACCAGTCCAGACGATCAAGAGGCACAAACACAGCTGAGAGTATACCACCAGTGACAACAAATGGAGAAACGGAAAGGGAGAACAGACCACCAGTTGATGACAAGCCGCCACAGGTGCCTCCCAGGAAACCCAAAAATGAATTTGTCAAGAAAGAACCTGGTCCAGCTAGCAATGGTCTTCCACCAACTCCCAAAGTACACGTAAGTATATGTGTTGATTCCACCCCTTTTGCACTGACTGTGATGATGTATGACCCTAATGCATTACTTTTCTATGACCAAAGGCCAGTGTAATAAATACAATTGAATACCAACCAGCAAGTCTGCATTCCTTGTAAAGGTTCTTTGTACACTCATAGCACCATCATGTCATCCACAATTGCAATGAAATAGTATGTTTTGTATTTACAGTATGTGTATATCAGTATTAATAGTATGGCAGTGAAAATTATGGCTAACTGAGAAATAAAGATACAAGATTTCATTGAAATACTAGACTGATTCAGTCTTCCAAGTATCTGTCTTGTATCTGTCGGGGGGGAGAGGGGTGGGGTAGCGGCCTTGTAGTGGTACTTGGACACAAAATTACTGAAACTTTGGTCACCACAATATGGAGTGCAGTGGATACTGCACTCTTAACATAAGCAAGGGTAACCACTATTTCATGTGCAAACATCTTGCAAGGAAAGGTAATGTGAGCAATCTGTGAAACTGATACCACCAGATCTTTTAGCATATACATTGGCTGTCAGTACGTTCAGTATGCTGCTATATGCTAAACACTGAACCAAATACTTAATCCAAGTTCTACCTCTTTGTGGGGCATGCAAGAGTCTCGTGTCAAAAGTTTGGTAATTGATCTGTTCTAGTAATGGGTTTCCTCTTTTCCTTTCAAAGATGGGAGCTTGTTTTTCCAAAGTTTTCAATGGCTGTCCACTGAAGATAAACTGTGCGTCAAGTTGGGTTAATTCAGAAACTCGGGGTAGGTTGTTTACATTTTGTTTGTTATCACTTTTTCTCAAGGTTTTATAACTTGGATACCTTGGCTACACATTGTCCCTAAACCAAATTTCATCTGTACTGTGGGTAGCTGTTACAATGTAGATCATTCACTCATTCCGAGATTACCTTTGTAGAACTAGTAAACTCCACAAGTCCATCTTAAAAAATTTTCTGTACAAGCAGCCAACCCACTGAACTTCACTGGTTGTGTGCATTAATATAAGGAGTCAGTTTGTGAAGTGTCTCATCACATTGGGAGAACTTCAAATTTATACAGTGAGACCCAGCCTAACAGGAAATAGCACCCTCTGTGTTTAACTTGAGAAATCAAAGCTTTTCACTTGTTTGATATTTAGAGGTAGAGAAATGAATTACTTATTGTTCATTTGAAATTCTGTTACAGCTCAGATTTTGTTACTTGGTTGTGATGAAGGTATTTATGCACTTGACATGACCATGCTTCATGAAGCAACAATGGACCAGGTGAGTGTTTTATCTCTGCATATGTAGCACCATGGGTAGTAAACACTGCCCTCTATGTTCAGAATTGATGAGTATATTCTACTTTGTTTTCATCCTTGCAGAAGAGACAAATTGAATACCAATGTGCACTAAAAACTCTGAAAACAAAATCTGAATCTTTTATCACTATGCACCACAAATTCATTGAGTTCTCCTGTCTGTGATGTTTGCTGCCTTGTGCTATCCTCGGCAGTATTTTTAAATGTTTACATGTAACAGTATTTTACTGCCAAATAATTAAATCTAAAATCAGAAATGTACTAAGCTAGGTATGGTATTGAAAACTAGTTGTACAACCTGAATAACACTACAGTCCTGAGTGCTTTCAGTTTGGACATGTTTTCATCATTTCAGTATTCAGAGGAAATATATGACCTGAAGATAGAAGTAATTGTGTATTCTTCTTTTAACCTCATCAGATATTCCCCAGAAGATGTTACTGGTTATATGTCATTAATAACACAATGATGTCATTGAACGGTAAGGAATATACTTAGTTTTGTATTCACAGGTACTCAACACAGTCGAGTAGAAAGCTTGAATTCAGCCATCTTGATAAATAGGAAATAGTTAGGGAGTACAAATCTAGATATTTAACATTCAGTCAAGCATTAAGCATTCCCCAGGAATTGTGTCCTAGAACAAGAACAGTGACTTCTGAATATATAAAAACTTTGCGTGATCCTATTTGAAGTGGAGCCTGGCTCTATCTGATGTGTTTCAGAAAATGTAGCCCTACGGTTTTGGCGAGTACCAGAGCAGTGTTTAAAACTGTCAAGAGCTCCTGGTACTGACTTGTGTTAAAAATTATAAGTGTAAATAATGTTACAAAAGTGAGATCCAGGGATGTTACAAAATAATGTCCCATGTAATGTATTGTACTGTAAGCCCACCTAATTAGCAAGACAAGTTTTAAATACATCATGCTGCTTCTGTGTAAACCACATGTCCTTACTGAATTTCAGTTCTAAAATATCCCAACTGGCCAGCATCCAATTTTTTTGAATCACAGCATATCAATCCCTGAGGTTGAGCTCTCACCAAAGCTTGTTTAGATTTAGATGATGATAATTATTTGTAACAATTAGTCCCTGAATTTAACATTGAAATCTGAATTTTGTAGTAGAGTATTCCCAAACCTGACCATTTTAGATCTGTATCATTCAAATATACTTGTATGAATCTGATCCAATTTTGAACTTTGTTCTCTCGAAGATTGGTTTGTTTGTGTTTACTTTTGTTGATATTAACACAATTGTATTGCGTACGTTAGAAAATGTAATGTGCATTGTATAGAAAAGCTGAAATAGAAGCGGCTGATTGGAAACTTGGATTACAGCCATCACCAAATGAATAGTGTCTGTGAAATGCTATAGTGTTATAATTGGCTGCCATATTATCATCCAGCTTTCCAATGCTGTCAGTTTGACGTCAAACCACCGTTCATTGAATGTGACACTAATACCACAGACTCTTGTAGTACCAACCATGTCATTAAAATCATGTTTGGCATTTTTTGTCATGTCGTCCTGCACCATGTTAACTATTTTTGTCTTTCACCTGCCTTTTTTTTTGTTTTCCCGTTGCTTTCACACGTATGCTGTATTTGATGAGTGCAGAAGGTATGACCTTTATTGTAATCACGTCTTTCTCTGGTTTTTTCTCTCTCTGATTGTTGTCGTTAAACTTGTCATTTTGTCACACTATTGTTGAAGTCACGTTCTTTTAGCTTAGTAGTATTCTGTCCTACTTCTATGCATATTCAACAACAGACTTTCTTGCAATTTGAGTCATAAATTTCTGTGTGACGCCAGTGGTTTTATTATTAAGGGTGGTAAATACATCAAATCTACCCGAGTTTCCCCAGGAGTTTTATCTGGATTCCCTGCCAATATTATGGAAAACCTCATTCCCTCACCTCCAACCCCCTTGTTATTAGGGTTCCCAATCCTTAGCAAAAACCTTTGTCAAGTTTTTTTGGCATTGAGTGATTGATCTGATCAATTTAGATTTGAATCACTTTCATACTGGTACAAGTAGACAAATAGCCATCCATAGAATGAATAATGTAACATTTAGTCTTTGTCTTACTCACTTCAGCCTTAGAAGTATCTGCAAAACTTCAAAACACAGTAGCTACAAACCATACCAGTAAACTAAAATATTATATTTCCTATGTGGGCCAAAGGTCAAAACTTGTTGTTGCCATGGCAATCCCATACATCTGTCTGCATGAGAACTATCAAAACAAAACCAAATTATTTCGTTTCCTAGAAAGTATTTGGGGTCAAAGGTCAGACATTGATCCTGTACAGTTCTTTGTATGACAAGTACCTATCCAAAACAAATGATATTTTGCAAGAAAGTCTGTTTACTTCCCCCTCTCAATGACTATATACCAACATCAACACTTGTATGTGTGTAGTTTGTTAACCTCTGAGTATTGATGTTCAATTAACATAATTATGTTTACACTACTATGTGTTGATGTTGCACATACATTATAACATAGTCTTGTATAGTCATGACTTTTTTTACCACCACTTTGAAAGATCTATTAATTCATTATGTTTATACTAAGTATACATAGACAATTTTCATTGGTATGCACAGTTTAGTCAGTACTTACCAAAAATGATCAGTCATGGCCATCCTTGCAGTGAGTGAATTAGGGTTAGGGATTCTCTGGTGTTTACTATAATAGTTTTCAATAGATGTTGTGTAACATTTATGGTGGAGACCTCTAAAAAAGGGCCATAGAATCTGATTGAAGTGGTACATTTTTTAAGTTTTTTACTTGGGTCAAAAGTACATGAACCTTTAGTAAACTATTCTAGTATACTACTGTTAATGTCAATGCATGCCACAGCATTGTTGTTGTTGGGGGGGGGGGGGGGGGGGCTACAATTCAAGACATGTGAAGCTCCTAACTTTGTATACTGTACTTCCCATGATGCCTTGCCCCAGTGTACAGCAAGTCTTTTTGAAGCCAGATTTGAGAGTGTTTACAGCTTTAGTGTAGATACATGTAGGCCACACAATACAGACTGGTAGAAATAACTTTTCTATGTTTCCTAAACTCAAGAAATTCAGCTAGGATGACAATCAGCCGTACCTGGATTCCCAGACCAGAACAAAATTATAATAGATAAGGAAAAAATGGAAAATTTGGTTTAGATTTAACCCCCATGCCAGGCCTCTGTTACCAGTGTCTAAAACTGTAGCACATACCAAAAGACAAGCAATACTTGCCAATAATATAATCTGCCAGCTCTTACATTTAGTATATAAACCACAGGGAGACCAATAAATATGTTACAAACAAATATGCATGGGTAAATGAAATATCACCGTAAACTCATGGATAACTATCTATCAATATGTGTATACTGAACTGTATACTATTGAAATGACATAGAAAAATAGACTATAGTATACAGGCCTGTATATACATATATACATGTATATAGATACTAGTAGTTATCCATGAGTTTAAAACGATACTTCATTTACTCATGCATTTGTTTATTTGTTTGTTTGTTAAATGGTTCCTAGGCTCCCTGTGTATAAACATGAATGGTGTAGATCTTTCAAACACAAATACTAAACATTAATTTAAAATTAGAAATAAAACAACTATTAAATGTTAATTTAAAAGAGAAACAAAACGAATAACAATAAGGGTCATAATTTTCAAGGTCAAAGGTCGCATTGAGGTTCATCTGGGGTCATCTTTGTGTACGCTTTGTTTTTCATTCATTCTTTTTTCTCTCAATGTTTGCTTTCTCAGTGCACGCTCTTTGTTGTGTAGTGTGTTCGTTGTGTGTGTGAATTGAAAAGTAATCTGCATGTGTATATGCTGCTGATACGTAATTAATGTTCTGTATTCTGTGTTTTTATTAACCTTTGTAAAGTGGTGCCAGAGGTACACTTGAAATCATGGTTGATCAGTGTTGAAACTTTACCAACAAATTGAAAGTTTTTTTTAGACGTCGATTGTGCACTAAAAGCCATTGTTTTAGAATGCCGATATACCCAATTGAACAACTCTACAGTTGTGGCTCCCGTACTTTCGACAAGCCAAGACAGGCATAAACTAAAACTATTATTGTGGCATTATCCACATATAGTAGAATACATACTTCCAAACCTGAGTGACTATAGAGTTTCAATTACTACCAAACGAGAGTGACTATAGAGTTTCAATTACTACCAAACAAGAATGACTATAGAATTTCAATTACTACCAAGCCAGACTGACCATAGAGTTTCAATTACTACCAAGTCAGAGTGACTACAGAGTTTCAATTAGGTGGCAGAATGTTTTTTTACACTCACACAACGCAACGTTTTTAATTGAAATTACATAAACAAAATAGAAGCACTGGTGATGTTAATCTGTGTTCACAGTGAGATATAAAATGTAAAATTTTATATGCTTACACACTATCAGTGTCTGTATTTTGTTCAATGTAATTTGTAATCGAAAAATGTTGTGTGAGACATAAAAAAAAACATTGTGTCTCTGAATTGAAACTCTATAGTTATCCACTCAGCCAGTGTATAATCACACCATCATCAAGATAGTACAAACATCAGTAATCCATAAAAGTGTACACCGAAAATCTACACAAATGGAAAAAAACTACTGTGAGTGAAATCATGAAATAGTTTCAGTTTATTTCCATCTTAACTTGTCAAAAGTGATCTCACCAGAGTATTATTTGTTCCCTTATCTTGTTGATGTTTGTCCAACCCTGTAGGTAAAACCCCACAACTGTACTCCCATAATCTCCAAGTCATGTTGGACAAGAACCCCAAGTTTCACATCCCTTCTCCTATAAGTCACAAACTACATAAGATTCCAGACAGGTTACTTCCCAGGAAATACGCTATCTCAGTAAAAGTGCCAGAAACCAAGGGTTGTGTCAAGTGCTGCGTAGGTAAGTCATTCTTTAAAATTGTATAGTAGGGATTCACTGATGTTGGTTACAGTTAAAGAAAAGGTAAAAGAGTGCACACATATATACCTAGTAGTTTTATGTAGAACACTAATGAGAAATGGAGAGAGCTGTACAGCTATTACATAGGATGGTTAGTGTAACATTGTATGACATAAAGTTTTCAGGAGATTGATGTGAGTGTCCGTGTTTATTTGTTTGTTTGTTTGTTTGTATGTTTGTTTGGTCCAATTCAAAAGAAGACCAGAATAGAACTTGATAGAATAACAATTAGACATGTATCATTAAAACAAATTCACCGAAATCTTTCATCTAAAATTTCAATCATAAACACATGTACAATTCTTTAGTTACAATCCACACACACACACACACAGAGTGTACACACACACACACACACACACACACACACACACACACACACACACACACACACACACACACACACACACACACACACACACACACACACACACACACACACACAGAGTACACTTACACATTGCCAAAGCAATACAGTTTGAGGTGTGATTCTCCATTGTTTAGTTGGACTGCAATTCATTCTCAGTGGATACGCCAACAGTTGTAGACTTCTGTGTGTATAACACGGTGACTTCTATGAATTCATGGCTTTATACTTTTATCATTTCTTGCAGCACGGAACCCTTACAATGGTCACAAATACCTATGTGGTGCCCTTCCACATGGAGTGGTATTGTTACAGTGGTACCAACCCCTCAATAAATTTATGCTAATTAAGGTATGTCTTTGTATATAACAGGCACAATCTGGTCAGTGTTGACTTTAATAGTTGGAGTTGTATGTACAAGTACACTCTCACACTCTTCTGTCTTCTGTATTTCAAAATACCTTTGAAAGTGAGGCATGTTTTCATACAGAAATAAAATTTCGCTGTTTCATTGCTAGAATAATGTCCATAGCAATGTTAAAATCATGGGATGTACAACCCCATTACATGTTAGTGTACACTGGCTCTCATAAAACTGCACACTGTACACTTTATGACAGCAAGAAAGCAATTTCTTGCTACATTTTGTCTGAATGAAATAAACCAGTTAAACATACTGCAACTAGATGCCAGACATGCAGGCGCCAATGTTTTGATGTCTGTATTTGATTTCTGCATGGTGACATGTTAGTTCGTTTCATTTCAGACAAATTGTTGCAAAAAACTGTCCATTCAATTTTAGTATCTCAAGTGTACCATGTGCAGTTTCTTACTGGTTCCTGCATGATTATATCAAACAGAGCCGGTGAACAGTAACATGAATGGGCTGTAACAAAGCCAGTGAACACTAAATGGAAGTGAGCAGTGTGTATTAATGTGAGAGATGATAGGTGACTTTAAAATACTAGTACTTCAAAAGTATAAAAGTTAAAGTGAGACATAATTATTAGTAGTGGTTTCCTTTGTGTACGCTATCACACATTTATTGACATGCTCTCAAGTTATTCCGTGCTCATTAACATAAATTTGAATTTTGCATTGACTTTTCCACAGGTTATAGAATGTCCAATGCCCTTACCTCTAGGAATATTTTCTCTCATCATTAACACAACGTACGAGTTCCCTATGATATGCACTGGAGTTGCAAAGGGGTAAGTATAAAGTAGGAAATCAGTAGACAGTGTGTGTCTCTCAGTTAACTTTATGGATTGTTTAAAGCTGCATTAGCTGTAACTAGGTATTATTTTGTCAGTCAGACAACCAACAATATATTCACTGAAAATTGTACCGAGAATTGAAAGCCCAACAAAAGTACGAAACCAAACTTTTTTGTGATGATTTTTTGCAGTAGTTTACTCTGTAACTGTGCCATGTTTTTTTAAGGTTTATGCCAGTAATAGCAGTCTTTCAATGTCTCTACTTCAAAAATATTTCAACCTCTTCAGACAAATATGTCGTAGGTACATTTTAATGTTAAAGTGTCAAGGAGTTTCATACATACAAAACAAACATTAAGACTTTTTTTCCCTAAGACTGCTGAGGAATGGAACATGTCAAATGAGTTGTCTTTTAGGTAAACAGTGAAAGAAAATGAACTCCTGCCATAAAAGAAGATGTTTTTTTTTTTTTCCAGTTGTCACTCTTACTGAGTATGTACTTGTCATTTAGCATAGTTTACAGAATTACCATATTTGCTAAACTAACAGGCAAATTTGAGAGATCCAAATGCAAAGTCTAACAGCTTTTGATTTTCATACAGTATGACCGGATATTTTCACTAATTTTTATTTCCTGTAGGGTTGAGAAAAATCAAGTACAGTTAGATTTGGTGAATCTTAACTCATCATCTAACTGGTATTCAGAACATCCACCACCAGACAGGCTACTAGAAGTCGTACATGTAGCACAGTTGGAGAGAGATACGGTGCTTGTATGCTACGACAGTAAGTTCTCTTCTTTAGACAAAATCCAATAGATTCACTTGCAACATTCATTCAACTCCATAGCATGCTGTGATCGATTCCACACAACTCCCTAGCATCCCATTAGTGAATCAACATAGCTCCCCTGCACAGTGTGAAAACCCTATATAACTCTTCAGTGCATGAATAAAAACACAATACCCCCCCCCCCCTGCATTAATGCACACAACTCCCCAGCTTGATGTGAATTAATACCCACAGTCACCCTAGTATGCAATGAATTAACACACATCAACTCTCCAGTATACTATGAATAAACAACAGACAGTGTATCAGCAGTCTCTTGACAATGTGTATGGAAACGTAGGAGGCATGATGGAGGACATCTTTGGAATTATGACCCGCATGTATTTAAAATAACATATTTCTTTTCAACATCAGCTGGTAAAATATGGTCTCAAATCTTGCCAGCTGTATACAGTCTAGTACTATCTGTGGCCATCAAATCTCAAGATCCCATTTTTTGAGTAAAGAGAATTCGATACCATAGTTAGATCTAGACTATGCCAGTATTTGCAAGCTTAAAAAATGTCAGCATAGAAAGAGATCAAGAAAGAACAATGATGGTTCAAAGGAAAGGACAAGAAGAAATACTTGCGTGATATATCAAGAATTGCTTGTGAAGATTATCATGGGGAGATTGGAAAGGGTGTTGATCAGGTGTTGATTTGTGATTACTGATAACTTTGTGTTGATTTCTCGCAGGAGAGGTAAAGGTTGTCAATTTGCAAGGAAGACTGAAATCAAGTCGAAAACAGGCAGCAGAGCTTCACTTTGACTTCCCAGTTGAATCAGTTGTGGTGTTACAAGACAGTGTACTTGCATTTCACAAACATGGTATGCAAGGCAGAAACTTCAAAGCCAATGAGGTAAGTTGGTTTGGATGTAATCTTTAAAATACCAATGTAACTTTATTGCTGTGTTTTCAGTATGTACTACCTTTGCACTGATTTCTTTATATGAAAGAATCAAGCTCAAGAAAAGCAGATATTTTTCACTGATTTGGATGTCATGTTACAACAATGGAAATTACAAAGTTCACACATCATTGCCCCTCCAACTAAACACCCCCATTTACCATACTAGTATGATCCAGGTAATATGTATTATGCACTAGAAGATCCCAGGCATTACAATATCAGGGAGGGGTAGGGAGTGTTTTGATAACCAGAAGTTGATAAGTTGTTCCTCTATATTTTTGTTTTTTTTCCCAGGTGACACAGGAGATATGTGACAAGTCCAGAATGTTCCGACTCCTCGGATCTGACAAAGTCATTATCTTAGAAAGCACACCAACAGATGATCCTACAGCAACCTCTAACCTTTACATCCTAGCTGGCCATGAAAATACCTACTAGCAAAACTGATATGCTTGCCAGCAAATGTCTCGTGTTCTAGAGATACTGTGCAGATCCATGTGAATACCGCCCTCCAGTGGCAAAGAAGTATCAAGCTGTATTCTGTGGATTTTACGCCTGAAATTTGGACTGTGGTGATTTGCCACCATCTTGTGTCCTAATTACTTACATGAATGGACATAATGACAAAAGTTTAACTTAACTGTGCGAGAAGAAAAGAAAACAGACATTTTGTCATCAACTGCCTGATCTGAACTCATTATTTTACAGTTGGTTGGGAACATGTTTGTACAAGATGAAGTTTTCAGTTTGGGATGATTTTTTTTTTTTTGCCCAAATGAAAGACTGTCGTGTTCCAACTTCCTCTTTTGGTTTTCTCTTTTGCGAATGTGTCCAGACATCAACCTTGTTTTCATAAGTGACATTTATAAGCAGATTGTTTACCTCTGTTTTGTTTTTTTCTAATATATTCTATTACAAGTACAGCATAGAGTGTAGGGGATGACGCTGATAATATATCTCCCCCCAAGTATGTATTTTAAAACATGACCAGCCACAAAACTGTGGTACTTCTATCTGTTTTAGGAAAGTGCAATAGATATATTTGCCCCCCTTTCAAGACACCATTGAAACACATTTACAGTTAAAAATGGAATTATATAACAAACTGATGTTTGCTGGCAAAAATTTGATATTTTGCCGGTACATCAACGACGTTTTGTGTATCACAGTTTTTGATCTACAGTAGTATTGCATTAAAACCCCCCCAAAAATCTAAATTCTATCACTTTAAACGTAACTGAAAGTTTAAATTAATATGCCGAATCTGTGATGTGATATTTTGTAAATTCCAATATGAACCTGGTAGCAAATCGTTGTCTTCAAATTGTTCGATTGAAGTCCACGTTCCCCTGGATGGTGTCAACTTAAAAGAATTTGCAATGAAAAATATAATCTTCAGAATTCTTTGTCATAAAAAGTTTGCTCCATGTTTTCACAAATAGTTTTTTTTTTAAAAATGAAATATATAAGAATGTGGATGTAGGAGATGTGAATGTATAGGTAAATGATATTGTATATCACAGCTGGTAATTGACAAGGAGGGAATCTGTTGTATACCAGAAATGTAGAGATTTTTGTTACGAAGCTTGCTGAGGGCAGGTTTTAAAGTTGTCTCGTGCATGGGTACTTCAAAAAATGGCTGCTGTATATCGCTGTGTGCCTGCAAATTTGCTGGTCAGCAAATTGTAAAAATCAGCGAAGTGCAGGGTGTGGCTTTTTTGACAGCATAAAAATTGAACTTCTGCACCAACTGGCCCTGATGTTTGTTAGAATTCCACCGTGGATTTTTTGACTTTATGTAACATTATACACTGTACCACATACATAACTTTTCACCCTACCACCATCAGGCATGAAAATCTTATGTTGCTTTAGTATAAAGAGTTCTTTGAATAGAAAACAATTTTTGTGAACATTTGACACAAAAAAAGTTTTCTTTGCAGAATAGAGTGCTCTTCTATTCTAACTCCACTGGCCAACAAAAAAAGACAGTTTTTGTGTTTCAATGGTATTCTAGTTTAAAGAAGTTGTCATTTTCAAGTCCACATAAAATTCTCCTATTTCAGCATCTATTTTTTTTCCCTCCCACTATTCACCCATGTTGTGCCTACGCTAAAACATGGACTGACATCTGTAATTTGTGACTATTTTGAGAATGAATCATGCACGTTACCAGTCAGGAATGTACTGCCCTCAACGACCAATTTATGAAAGGTCTGTAGTTGAACCCGTAGAGGGCAGTATAACTATTGTTTCATGTATTACCATACTTGAAACATTCAAAAAAATAGTATTAGTAGCATCAAATACAAGAAAAAAGCTATGACAATGCTCCAGGAATATTTATAGCAGTGGAATTTTTTTTTCTTGATATTGTATGCAATATTTTTATTACAGGAAAATAATTTATTTTGTACTGTACTTACAAAACCTCTCGACTGTTCATGTGGAAAGTGAAAACAGATTCTCTTTTGGTGTAGAAATTTGACTATAGAACTATGTAGATTTTTGCATTCAGAAACAATCAGTTCCACATACTATCAGTTTATGTGTTAGTAGATTTATCTCACTTTTTTTTTTTTCAAATAAAATTGTTCGACCAGGGTTTTATGTAGCAGTGGATCATGCTACCCATAATGCCATGTAACTTGTTGAACATACTACCATCGAGTTAAGGGGTTCAATTTCTGTAAACTATGCTTTTTTGTTACGAATTAGACAAATGCATTTATTTGAAAGACAAACTTATCATGCAATTCTGTTTGTGTTTTTTTTTTATGATTGTCTGTTCTGTAATTGATGTAAGCTTTGTATTCTGATTTTTGTATGATTCTTTGCAAGCCAGAAAATGTTCTCAGCGTTACAATTTACACAAATACATTGTTTGAAAAAAATATGCCGAGCTCCTGATAGCTAGCTTTTGGAATTCGAGTTAGAGGGCCTGAATTGTGGGATTGGTCAAGTACCAGAACTGTTAGCTGTGTCAAAAGGGAAAATTCAAGTCCATTTTCATCTCCTGTTTAGACCTTAGGTGGCGCTATTTGACAACAGTGTTTTTCATCACAAATTTGTATCACAGAGGGCGCTATACATGACTCACTTTTCAACTCAAGTGTAGATCAGAGTGTCATAACACTGACAAATCAAGTTCAGCTTGTTTTGAAGTAAAGGCAGCCGTTGTTGAAAGTGAAAATTATGCAGATTCCAACATTACCTCACTGATTTTGTTTCTGTCTCAACGTTAGTTTTTGATAAAATAAAACAAAAAACAACAAATGTCAAGAATCCACAGGACTGAAGAAGTACATGTAATATTATAAAAATGTCGACAGCGTGGATCCACCTTGGCCAGTTACATGATGTCTAGTAATTTTGATGTAAAAACATCAAAATGCAGTCTCGATTACCCAACGCAGCCTTTCAGCACTGGATCAGGAACTTGCATTCTGACTAGCGCCCTCTTCAGTGCATGTGTAACAATCTTGCTTCTACAATTATACCATTTTGAAATAGAAAATCTCTGCCTACTTGAAACGTACCATTTGTCAGGAATTCAATGTAGAGCCTTTCAATTATCACAAAATATACCTTTGTGTGAAGTAAATAGTTGGTAAATATATTCAGCATCCATCTATCACAACCATACTTCAGTACCAACTGTAATTTCTTTTTCACACCTGTAACTTATTCTGTTGTATATCACACTTGCTACTTTTTGATTTTTTCACAACTTTGAAAAAGCTGCACTTTCTTTTTCTTCTTTCCTTCTAACAAAGTGTATCCAGAGAAAACCTCAAATGAAGAAATAAAATCTTTAAAAAATGACAGAAATATAAATAATAAACATAGAAACATCAATCAATTTTGCCAATTCTAGAAATAAATACATTGAGACCCCCCCCCCCCCCCATGTACCTTTGATAGAAATCCCAGCTTTGTTCATTTAGTACATTAGGTTTTTTTTCTACCATAACAAGTACAAAGTTGTTTATTATGTGAATTGTATTTACGTGTACAATGCTGTACAAACAGGTGTCGCGATATCCGTTGTGTGCGTTTACCATTCAGACCCACGGTCATTATCACACACAGAGAAAGAGAGTAACAGAAAATGGCGAAGTGTGACACAACTTGACCAGCGCTCATCCTTTTATATATGTTATTGTCGCTGTAAAAGTCATATGTAAATGGTTTAGACATATTTTGAGGTAATTTCTTTCTCATCACAGTATTATTTTTATGATTTCTTTTGTATATTAATGTAATGAAGTAAAAACAGCAAACCTCGTATGGGTATTTGATAACGTGTAGTTTGTGTTCTGTCCTGACGGGTGAGAGCGCCATCTACGATGGAATGTGAAAAGGAATGTAACTGAAAGACGAAAATATGAAAAGTCGCACAAATTAGTTTTAAGTTGTCATTTTCAGTAGTACAAGCACCGATTGTTCCTTGCCAAACTCTGGAGTCAACCTGACATGTACTGCAGAAGGAAATAATATTACCATGATGAATGTGTGCGTTTCCAATGTTCTCCAACGCAACGCTATCCAGACCTGGCATTCATGTTCATGCATGGCGGTCGATCTGAATCGCAGTAGCCTGTTTACGGCGCTAAGTGATAGACTCCGATAACACTCATCTTATTCATAACACGAGTGCTCTCGGAGTCAGTTATTCAGCGCCGTAAACAGGCTAGAATCACTAGTTATTCGCTTGTAAAACGTCTGCGGTGCTAAAAAGTAAAAACTCGTGCATTCCCAGTGATGTTCCCAACGTTCCGCAAATGGAGAGAGAAAAAAAGCAGTTTGTATTTTTGGCGCTCTTGCCATGAAGGTCCATATGCAGTCATCAATTATGATATGCCCTATTTATATTTACCGTCACCTCTACATATAAACATAACATGAACACTAAAGGCACTGCTCACTACATAATTACATTAGTATGCGTGACTGCCACTTCATCCCGTATCCAGGCACCTAAGTAGCAGGTGTTCTTGTACAACTGAGACGTTACGTGCCATCGTCGTTCCGATTCTACATTATGTTTATCCGATGAACTATTCAACGGAGATATAGATTATTGCCATGTCCTGGTTGCCTTTAAATTGAAATTGTAATTATTCCAGCTTAGGACTGTACCACAGGGAGCAGGATGAATTAATGCGAAAATGTGCGCATTTTTTTTATGACTAATTTTAAGTTCAATAAAGACGATACTAAAATTGTTGAGCGTGATTCATTCCCAATGTTTGTTAAACATATGGTGTCGAAGGAAGACTAGACCTTGACAGTGGTGTGCTGGATAAATTAACGCCTACTTTATCTTAAATCTTTTTTTAAAAAGAATTAGCATAATATTAACAGCTGGAGACAAGCATCGAGATTAATTACACTAAGCATATTTAATACACCACCTTTATCATATTTATTGAAAATAAATGTAGTCAAAAACTTGTAAATTGCAAATATTCATCCTGTCCCCTGTGACTGACTGTTCCCGAGGATGACAGGATGGCAGAAAGAAATACCAATTCCTGGTAGAAAAGTGTCCCTTTTATCCTCATTATTTTACTTTATACAGAGAATATCAATAATGCAACAAAAGATAAATTTTCGAGAAAAAACCAAACCTCGTAGAAAGGAATTCTCGGATGCAAAATTGAAAGTAATTTTTTTTTCTTGCGTCGACTATTTTCTAGTACTAATTGAAGCTATAAATCTTCCCTTTGTTTACACGCTATCTCGGACATTTGATATCTTCCTCGATTGTACGCACGATTTATTGGTATATGGATATTGGAAAATAACTGTCATACACAGGATAAGATGATATATGGTTTCACAGGATGACATGAAATACGATATGGCTTCCAATTAAAAGTGTTTTATTGCATAGCTCCTAGTTATATTGGTTGTGCTCAGAATGTGGACTGTTCTTATGATAGTATATGTAAATGTATGTCAATATTGACGGTTACGGTTTGAGTCACGAAATACGCAACTGATGAAGATACTATAACGTGCAACACGAGCACGGATTCTGAGTCACCCAACAATAGCTCAATGTTGGATTAAAAAAAAGTTACTTCTCTTAGTTTTTGGGGTGGGGGCGCACGGGGGTTGAACCATTTTAGTTCTCTTCCTGCAAAAATGATTTTACTTTTAATGGAATCTGTTTTGTACCCCTAAATACACACGTTTCTATTTTTAAAAATGTCACCTTGAGAAATGGAGGAATTTTCGACATTGTAAATGCATTACACTAAAATACAATAAAGTGTCAATAAAAGAGTTATTTTTTTCCTCATTGTACTGACTTTGTATTCACAGCACTACATACTACTACGTACTTATTTGAAATTGATTGCCTAAAACAATTTTTGGTTTTGGCCAATTAAGTTAGAAGGAGGAGGGTGGGGGTTCTGAGGTCTAACTAAAAGGATTTAGTGTTTTATCCTATATTGAACTATTGATCTCGCATCTAAAATACACCTAGCAATATCTCAACACCTCGTTTTACAGGACGGGCAAGGAGAGTGTAGGGTTTGTTCTGTGTAGACGTGGACAAGTTCTATGTCAAAGAAACTCATAGCCAAGGAAAATATATGAGAATCCACAGTTGCCTGAGGCGTTATAGCAAGCACCTTTAAGTTTTTGAGTTTCTACAGCATTGGGTGTTCTCCACACTGCATTACTACATGTATAAATACAAGGTAGTAACGCATATCCCGTTATATATAATTTTGAACTCAATAATGGTTGACATGATACGAGAAACCTGGTTTACAAATATGTACATTTTTCATCCATACACGTCCACTTTTTTAAGTTTGGGTCCCAGAATAATGTCGTACATCGGGGAATGTTTTCAACACAAACTTTTGTTGGTCCAAACATTATTATTCACGTACTAGTGGCCACCGTAAGTATTCGCATGACCTTTATGAAGTTTAGTCAACTTGTCGTTTATGACAAAATTCTTGTCGCAGATTATTGAACGCAAAAGTGAGAAATAATGTTACAGTATTGTACTTTTTTTCCGTGCGTTCTCCGTTCTTCCCTCTCTCCCCTTATAAAGTATATACCATCCAATGAGAGTTACACACCGTAAATTGCAGTATTTTTTAATGTTACAGTACAGAATTTGATGAATGTATCGAACGCTGCACTTAGCGATTCTAACATTGGTAAATATACCATCTGTGGAATGAGCAGCGTTTTGCACAACGATCAGTCAGTGTGACGTCACAGAGTGTGGCATCATACATAAATATAAAATATTTAGAAGCGATTTTAAAAAATTCATGATAATCGAAATATGAAATATTACATGTGTAACATCAGTCAACTAAATTCACAACGCCATTCGTTCAGCCTCAAGCTATGTACACTACACATTGTCGAAAGATTAGTTTTGGAAGTTTGATTGATGTACCTGTTTGTTTTGTCTTGTATAGTGTTTTATAACTAAGGAATGTCTATCTATTCTGTCATATGCACAGACTTCCTAAAAAAAAATCGTTTGATGGAAGATCTAACGTGCCATTTATTACGATTTCAGTGCACGCAATTATATCATATCTCTCGCGTATGTATGTCAATTTCGAAAATAAAAAATTATCTTTATTCATTTATGAAGTTTTCTAAATAAAAATAATTCAAATAATAAATGTTGAATATATATATATATATATATATCCCGCCTTACACCACACGATTTATCCGAGGTATATTCAGTACATCAACATCTCCTGACGAGTGATTTACTCACGAAACAGGCTTGTAGAGACGAAAAACCCGACTTGATTTTCTTCTACCCTCAACATATATATATATATATATATATATATATATATATATATATATATATATATATATATATATATATATATATATATATATATATATATATATATATATATATATATATATATATATATATGAACAAGTACTTAAACAGATTTCAAACTGAAGTACATGAGGAAAAACAAGGAGTCTGACTACAGGAGAAAAACAGATTCACGGAGATGATGTAAGATTAAGCTTACCCTTTAAGTGTGGTGACGTGACCGCTTAAGAACATAGTTTTTGAGAAAATAAAAAAACATGATGAATATCACGAAACACCCTCGTCTACTAATCAACCATAAGGAGTGTTGCCATGGCAATGGTCTAATAATAAACATGGATATTATTGTGATGTGTGTTTACGGTGTAAATGTTCATATGATATGACGTTAGGCATATATATTTTCAATACGTACAGCTAAATCGACACAAATGTTTCCGTCGATAAAAATTAAATAATTGCGCCGTCATATAAAATGTGAAAGTTCGTACTCAAGTTGACTACGTATGATAGATTTATGTGTAAAAATATTGCTGAACTGGAGAATTGAAAAAAAGGGGGGCTGTTTTTTTTTAAAAGAGAAAAAAAATTCTTCTTTTCCTTAAACGTAGAAATGGTTTGTTTTGCGAGTACCTGATAGACTCATTGGTGTGTATAAGATCTTTTCAATTACCTTTTTAAAAGAATGTTGGGAAATTAAACTTCTAAGATTACATTAGTTATTAGTAATCTTGGAGAGATCACGCATATTCATCGATAACACTCACTGTCACGTACGAAGGCGTAACCAACTCAGACAAAAAAATACATACACTGTCTGAGTTCTTAAATAAAACACATTGCTAAGTGGCTATCAAACGTACGGCTCAGAAATTTTTAATATTATCATATTAAATGCTGATTCAGAACTGTACAGTTCTCATTTTAAAATATTCAATCTTTCAAAGTTTTTTGAACGCGTAACTAGATGGTAACTTTAGTGACTCTGGGCTTAATTTGGAAAATAAAGGGAAGTACAAAATAATATGATAATAAAAAAGGTTAACTTGTTACTATGAAACACTATAATGCAAGCTTAACTTTTTATGATTATTGTTCGACTGTTTCCACGTACCCCTTCAGAGATTTATAATGCTATACAAAAATATACATGTTGTAGTAGTAGTAGTAGTAGTAGTAGTAGTAGTAGTAGTACTAGTAGTAGTAGTAGTAGTAGTAGTAGTAGTAGTAGTAGTAGTAGTAGTAGTAGTAGTAGTAGTAGTAGTTGTTGTTGTTGTTGTTGTTGTTGTTGTTGTTGTTGTTGTTGTTGTTCACCGTTCCACGTATGTGTATTTTCATACAGACTGTTTCAGGCTATTTGTAAAGTGAACAAAGTCATTACAGACATAAACGATGTATTTTGGAAAATTGTCATGGCAACTGTTGCGGAGACATTTAATTAGCAACGCCCAAGAAGGCAGCAGTGCGTCTATATATAGTAGTAACACCGGAGGGACGCAGCATGTCGGCGATACGATGTACTTCAATTTCATGTCAATTCCACCCTAATTATTGCGGTTCACTCAATGTAATTTACAAAAGTGGGGGATTAGAATGAAATTGAAAATTGATTATTTAATTACATGTTGTTTTAATACCAAAACTGTGTCGCCAATTTCATGATTTGCATATAATATGGAGCGCATACTGTTTCGGCAACTGTTTATCTCCGTTGCCCAGGTTCGGCATGCCTCGGGGCTCGGGCGTTTCCGCAAATACGTCTCCCGCTTAATCTCCTGTGAACAATAATTCTGTGACGTGGGTTCCGCATCCAGAGAAACTCTTCTCAACGTTGGAATTTCGGTCAGATTTTTCATATGGACAAAATAATCAGTATAGTAAATGTGAACAAGGATCAGTGATCACTTTACTTTTTCATTTGTATATTTATTTCTATATATTTTTCATATTTTTATCTCATCCCATTTGTTGCGGGGGGAGGGGGCATTTTATAAAGGCTGTCTTATGATGTAAAGTAAAAAATAACGAAATCAACTTTTTTACAAATTGTACAAACTTTACCTTGCCTTACAATTTCTAAGTGCTATCAAACACACTGTTGACAACAACAAATTGCCATCATCATGGTTTAATGGGAGAAATTCTGTGTTTGATCAACGAATTGTTCTCATCGAATTAATAATCTAGACTACTAGTGTGTGAGAACAGTTTGACGGCGGAACTATTAACTATATTGCCCACTTTGATATCCACCGATTGACCCGAAATACTAATGAGCCCTGCATTTACAATGCATTTTACAACAAAATATTGGCCGGTCTTTGTTCAATATGACGATTAGCTTATACCACGACTTCAATAGCGACCTTTCCCCCAGATCTGTGTACGCATTCCATGTTGTTTTACAACATCTACACTTGACGTGTATGACTTTAGAACATTATATTACATTGCTCAATACATCAGCGACCACATTGAATATATATTTATGCCTGTTTGAAATCCGGGTACATTATTCACCTTGTTGACTGTATCGTAGAAATCAGTTGTAAATCTCTCGGTACAAAGTTCCGTTTCTGTAGTATCCGTTTGTCGATGTGTACATTCCACGGTGATTATGTGCTGAAATTTACAAATGTTTTTTTCCCATGTCCGTTTCAATGCGACGAACAGAGTAAATGTATGCCTACACGATACAATATTTTTTTTTTAAATCAAACTTCAACAGGATTTTTTTTACACGATTTACCCTTTTAAAACTTTGGTACAAAAACTGTGCAATGCTAAGTATATTAAGGACTGCCTAACAATTTATAATTATAATTTGTAATTATGGCACTCGATTAAAATGGATCCGTTTTTGTTTCAAGTGCATACATGGAATATACATCCTTAGATACAACTCACTGGCAACAGTCGGATGACGTCACTAGCAATGATATTAAGCGACCAGACACTGAAAAGTCAAACAGAGAAAAATAACGATTTCGAGGTATAGATCCGGTTCGAGTAAGCAATTCGTTTTCTTTTTCATTGCACACCGCTTTTATCTGCTTTCTTGTTTGTTCTTATATGTTAAGTTTGTTTTATCGATTTTCTTCTTTTTTTTAATTTCCGAAGTGCAAGTTCGTTGTATTATTTCACCTAAATTTGAAGCATCGCGAACTCAGTGCTTGATCCGAGCATGTGCGTCGTCGTAAAGTACAGCTTCTTTTGCGGCACCGTCCCAAGACTCACGTAAATATTTCGTTGCTTCAACAGAAATATGTGCTCTGGCTTACGAGAATGATCACATGTTTGTTGTCTGAGATGACTGCAGCGTCAGCGTCTGTAGAGACGAGCGAACACGATCTCCTAGTAACAAATGAATTGCTATCTTGACCCTGTATATTTTACAAAGTATTAAACTGCGTTAAGGTTTGTTAGGTAAAAAATAAACCTGGTACAGTAATTCCTGGACTTTGGGTGCATCTACTTGACAAATTTACAGTGTTATTTATTGTCTGTGTTTTTTAAAATCCTATTGTCCGGAAAATTGTTGATATGTAGGGTGAATTGTGTTATAACGGTTGAGGTGTTCGACTTCGGTTTCATTTTGTACAATCCTCAGGTACAGTCCTATGTACATATATTAAGACAAATACAATGATCTCTCTCTCTCTCTCTCTCTCTCTCTCTCTCTCTCTCTCTCTCTCTCTCTCTCTCTCTCTCTCTCTCTCTCTCTCTCTCTCTCTCTCTCTCTCTCTCTCTCTCATATGTATATATGTATGTATGTATGTATGTATGTATGTATGTATGTATGTATGTATGTATGTATGTGTTACGATCCAAAATATCGTATTTCGGAATTATGGGAATAAATTCTACTTTTCGGCATTGTAGGCCATAGGTCAGAAATAGACTGGCGATGACGAAGCTGGGCAAACATGATGTAACTGTAATTCACATGATTGGTTAGAGAAAGGTATATAATAACTTTTATGATGGCATGATCTTAGGGTGTGACTTGCTATTTATATAGTCGTTGTGTAAATTCCATTGTATTCGAAGTATACTTAAGAGGAGAATAAAACATCCAGAATCAGGAGAGGAGCTCAAGAGAGACGAGCTCTCGGTTAGGTGATTCTGGCAAGCCGAAATATCTTCTCAGTCGTGACTAATTCCCGACTTGGACCTGAACGATCCCGTACGAGAGTATGAGAGTGTGAGTGCTAGAGTGTAACGTCTGAACTATCCATACTTATACCGTGCCCGGATTCTCCACCAGTGTTGGGTGTCGTAGAGGGGAACGGTATAAGTATGGATAGTTCAGACGTTACACTCTAGCACTCACACTCTCATACTCTCGTACGGGATCGTTCAGGTCCAAGTCGGGAATTAGTCACGACTGAGAAGATATTTCGGCTTGCCAGAATCACCTAACCGAGAGCTCGTCTCTCTTGAGCTCCTCTCCTGATTCTGGATGTTTTATTCTCCTCTTAAGTATACTTCGAATACAATGGAATTTACACAACGACTATATAAATAGCAAGTCACACCCTAAGATCATGCCATCATAAAAGTTATTATATACCTTTCTCTAACCAATCATGTGAATTACAGTTACATCATGTTTGCCCAGCTTCGTCATCGCCAGTCTATTTACGTTTCCAAGCGTTTTGGAACGGCATATAGGCCTCAAACCCAGGGTATCGTCGAAAAGTTTAATTCGACGTTACTTGGAATGCTTTCCATGTTTGTTGCCGACCGGGGAGATGACTGGGACTCATACTTAGCGGCAGTTTTGTTCGCGTATAGAGTAGCGCCACATCATTCCACGGGTGTTTCGCCATTTTCGGTTCTGTTTGGAATGGAGCCACGCCTACCGCTAGACGTTACCTTGCTTCCCGCGGTTAGCAAATCGGCAAGTATCAATTTTCATCTGAAAGAATTAGCATCAAAACGAAATATTGCAATAAAGATGGCAATGGACAACATTAAAGTCGCACAGGAAAAAATGAAAGAGCACTATGACAAGAGAGCTGTACAACACGAATTCACAATAGGGGATATAGTTTATTTATATAACCCAGCAGTGAAACCAGGGAGAGCTAGAAAGTTTCACAAATATTATAGGGGTCCATATCGAATTGCTGATTTCATACCGCCACTCAATTATCGATTGCGTTACGTTCATTCAGGAAAGTTATATCCTAAATTAGTACACCATAACAGACTAAAGAAGGGTTCGCTCCGATCTACGTCCTTAGAAGGTAGTACCCCGGATGTCGATCTCGGTGACACAGACACAGACACGGACACGGAATCACCACAAAATTCGGGTGGTTTCGTTCCCCCTCGCCGTTCGCAGGCGCCCACGTCAACATCAACAGAAACCGAGAGCACAGAAAGTCGAAATAGCGACTCGTCTTCTGTGAGCGCAGAAAGTCAAAATAGCGACTCAGCTTCTGTAAGCGCTTCGATTCGGAACTCGAACGATAATCGATATAGATATCGACGTAGGCGAAATAAGCCGTCTTCACGGGTACCTATTGATTATGACAGTGATAGTTTAGCAGGAGAAAACGAGCCTGCTGGGGACGATACATATTATCGCATTGATAAGATTTTACGCAGACGCCACAAAAACGGTATTTTGGAGTATTTAGTGAAATGGGAGGGGTATCCAAGTTCAGACAATTCATGGATACCGGAATCTTATTTGAACGATGAAGCGATTAAATCTTTACGCGATAATCCGGTAGTAATTACAGGTAAACAACGCTCTACTTAATAGCTTAGCGGCTTCAGAATCTTTCGTTTTTTATGGTTAGTTTAAGGGATTTATATTTGTTTTCACCAGCCTTATAAAAGTCGCTCACACATTTTCATGTCCACTTATTATTATTTTGAGTCGCTAGATGCTAATTGCCAGCCTAATAAGACGATTACTTATGAACATATTTTGAATGTTCCTGTTTTATCTACGTTGTATAACAAGGAATTTGACACGGCACTGTTTGACTATACTTTCAATGACACTCTAACTATGCAACTACCTCAAGTTAAGTTGTTCACAGAAAGTTGGAATAAGTCTTTGTTCAGGGATAGTAGATTAAAATTGGAATTGAATAGGGTTTCACAGGTATTGAGAAACCATTCCGATATATACTTAACTCCCATGGATGAATTTAGTAATTATGTGGATAGTACCTTAGTTAAGGGTGATTCTTGGTTTGATTGGTTCGATATACCAGGATATGTAGGTGTCATCTTCAACGTTATAACCATTTCAGCTGTGATATACTTATTTTTTAGGGTTAGACAGCTTTCTATAACTCTTGCGATTCTGAGTGCCAGTCCTATACGTGCACAAAATATACCGTGGGATTCAGTTGGCTCCGTGTTGACGACAGAAGCCGGCACTGTTGTTAGCGGCGGAACCAGCGATATCCTACTTAATGCTATTGCGGTAGTTGGACTGGGACTGATTGTCGTATTGTGTTATAAGTGTAGCTTTAAATGTTTTAGATTTTGGAAGAAATGTTTTTGTCCAGTTAAAGTACCTACATAGACGCAAAACTTTTGTTCTTGACTAATTCTAAGGGGTGTCAAACTGACTTTGGTACACAGGCTGATAGCGATTGTTTAGATATGCGCGAAATTATTATAGAGCCGCTTAGCGAAGATAGTTTGCTTGCAGTGAATGCGAATAGCAGCGTAGTGGTAGCCGATGTTCATTCAGACATCCCCGACACGCCCCTTATTCGCCCTGCTAGTGTTGCGGCCTCCCCTGAAGACGATACTCCCTCATGGTCATTATTTTAGGTCTTGCTTCGCTGACATTGAATTTTGGATTTCTTTTTGGATATTGACTACGATTTTTGACTACGGACTTGACTTGCATTCTAATTGCAGGATGCTATATTTTACTGTACTTTTGTAGAACAATCCGTTGCATATATGATTTACAATTATTTTCATTTGATTGTGTGTATTTACTTTTATTTTACGGGTATTGAAGGCATGGTTTTGAGACGAACATTTGAACTTTTATCATGTTTTACGACTTATGCTGTCGTCTTTTCGGATTTTTTTGTTCGTGACATTTTATTCTCTTGATATTTTTTTCATATATTTACAGGACTGATCACTACTGTCAATTACTATCAATTACTGTGTTCCATAATCAATATTTATATTAGACTACATCAAGTGCTATGTTTACTTTCATGTTTATTCAAGATATATATCAAAGTTACTATGCTATTTTGATCACTTCTTTGATTTCATAATTGGTTTACATTGTAATTTATTCTATGTATACATGTATTTATCTCATATATATTTATATACTCTGTATTTAACATTCCTTGAGACGATTTCACCTGATTAACGATTACATATTGTATCTATGCAACGGTGCTACTTAGTTGTTATACAAAGAAAAACACAAAAACAAATTTACAAGAAAGCTTTGGCTATGCCACTCGTCATGTTTCTCCAGTTCTGAAGTCGCGGGTCGCTCCTTTAGGAAAACGGGGGGTGGTGTTACGATCCAAAATATCGTATTTCGGAATTATGGGAATAAATTCTACTTTTCGGCATTGTAGGCCATAGGTCAGAAATAGACTGGCGATGACGAAGCTGGGCAAACATGATGTAACTGTAATTCACATGATTGGTTAGAGAAAGGTATATAATAACTTTTATGATGGCATGATCTTAGGGTGTGACTTGCTATTTATATAGTCGTTGTGTAAATTCCATTGTATTCGAAGTATACTTAAGAGGAGAATAAAACATCCAGAATCAGGAGAGGAGCTCAAGAGAGACGAGCTCTCGGTTAGGTGATTCTGGCAAGCCGAAATATCTTCTCAGTCGTGACTAATTCCCGACTTGGACCTGAACGATCCCGTACGAGAGTATGAGAGTGTGAGTGCTAGAGTGTAACGTCTGAACTATCCATACTTATACCGTTCCACTCTACGACACCCAACATATGTATGTATGTATGTATGTATGTATGTATGTATGTATGTATGTGTGTGTGTGTGTATGTCATGCATGCATGCATGCATGTATGTATGTATGTATGTATGTATGTATGTATGTATGTATGTATGTATGTATGTATGTATGTGAACATTCATGGTGGGTATAATAGATTTCAACATTTATATATTTCTACCTCAGATAGACTGCAATACAAATTATGATTTTTATAAGTTGTGTACTAAATGATATTATAGAAGTTATACAAATCACAATATATTAATGTGTGCAACAACCTATATACATGATAAGTGTTAAATAAACAAGAAATGTATGAACACTCTATCTTTCCTTTTATATTTAAATATGCAACGAAAGCTTCTAGTGACGTGATAATGACGACACACGGCATCTTGACATTGACACGCGTGACAACGACAATGTTTACATGACTGTTCGTTTCCATGGTTGCCAATCAACATACCCTGAGTACATCGATTTGACATTGAGTGCAATCACACATCGCAAGCTGTGTAGCGTAGAATAGCTGAGTTATCTCTTCAACAGTCAATGCGAGTCATTCTGAGTATTTGCCTGCCATTCATTCAGATTTACCATCGCCTTTGATTGGATTTCTTACGAATATCCCTCAATAAACACACTAGCTTCAAAAGGTTCGACTGCGTAATGTGACGTCATGACGTATAGTTTATATCAAAGCATATTACGCTATAACTTCTAATTTGCACGCAATCGAATTAATCACATTTTTGGCACTTTTGAGTTGAACGACTTTCGCTGATTCATTTGCAATAAATCCATTATGACTTTAGAAATGAAATTAGTAATCCGGTTATCCCCCGAAAATCATATTACACTACTGAACTCCGTACGTGAACTTTTTTTTAATGACTTTGGATATGATGAGATCAAGCATTAATAAGATAACCTTATTTGTTCGTAAACTTGTCAATCAAGTTCACATTGTTATGCAAATGAATATATATGATTGAAAACGACTTGAACTCATTTCAAGTAATTGGGACGCTTCCAAAACGCTTTGCATTTTTAATAGCTGACAGGCCTCGACCTTCGCGAGCACAATGCTCTATCATAATTAACACACTTCTCGGACGCATGTCTATTTCAAATTATCATATTCAAATTGCTCAGGGTCATTCGTCGGTTATGTTTGGTCGACAACATATCCACATTGCGACAAAAAAATCTAATTTTCTTGTATTTTAACAAAATATATTATATAAATATATAGAAATAAAGAACTCGTATATAACCACACAATACAAAATCTTTAATTTCCCCTTCAGTTTGGTTGATAAAGGCACTCTTATCAAACCAACATACGTGCACTGGAAGCTTGTGGTTGCCAATTCAAGGTTGTTTCTATTCAAGAATAAAAACCCCTTTCACCGGAATCATGTAAATCATACACTGACAGAAACAAGTAGAAAAGAAATATATCCGGAAATGTGTTGAAATATAATTGGTTGCTGTGAAAAGAAAGTGCATGGCTTCTGGGTTTGGACGAAATAGGGTATAGGTCAACTCAACCACAAGGGTGGGCGCGCGCGAGCGCGCGCACGCACACGCACACACACACACACACACACACACACATACATACACACACACACACACACGTGTACGTACGTGTGTGTCTGTGTCTGTGTATGTATGTGTCTGTGTGTATATGCGCGTATGTATGTATGTATGTATGTATGTATGTATGTATGTATGTATGTATGTATGTATGTATGTATGTGTTTGTGCGTGCATGCGTGCGTGCGTATGTATGTGTAGCATGATTTATGGGCAAAACACGTCGATGAAATGACTTTGCAATATACTTTAGACTTTTCAAACTAAAACAAGATTTGCTTCGTCGCTCATGTACATGTAATTTATGGACAGTTATGAATAGCGCAGCGCCACGAAAACAGTCAACAGTGCGTTCACAGCCACAGGGGTATAAACTCCAACTATGCCATTGTTATGTCTATTACCCGTATCATCCGATAGTTATTTATCAGACCACTATAGAGTCTCTATAGTGGTCTGAGGTTATTTTTAGGGTACTGACGTCTTTTGTATTCACCCGGAACTCTCAGATCTCGTCGTTCTCTAGTTGTTTATTTAGAACTGTTTTGATACTCACTGGACACACCTGACAACCAAGTTAAACTGGTGCAATCGACATGTATGTTGATGCTGTAGCATACTCAAACTGGCTAAATGTTCTATTGTACATTTCACTTATGACAAAGGGAGCTCTACTAATTCATACAACTATATTGTGTACGTTTCATTATTCATCATATTCATAAAACGAAGAATTAATTGATATGTTTTCTAGTGCAATGGAAAGCTATATATTGTAACAGACACCATATTTCGGTTGTAAATTTCACTTTCCCGTGTGATACACATATATACAGAAATAGAATGAATGGATACCAATGTGATCAGCTTGCTTTCTGATGTACTTTTACATACATTATTTCTAAAAACAGACTTCGAATTCGTTTATTCATTCTCCCATCGTCTTGCATTCATGATCAAGTTCACAATCAAGTTATAACTTGTGTAAGGAAAATATCAGTGAAGGTGTGGACTACAGCTTGATTTTAATTTGTCAATCGAACTGGAAATATTAGCATTCATGAATTACTGTAATACCTTCCAACCTTTTACTAAAAGTGAAAACTCGCCATGACCTCGAAGTCCTCGAAGCAAACAAGTCGGTGAACGTGTGTGCGATGGTAATTATCTTGGGTTATCAATAGAACGTCGAGTAGAAAAGCGGCCTGTCAAAACGTCACGTGAACGGGATTGACGAGTTTCTGTGAAATCATGCGGTGATCCGTGTGTTTATATCATGTTTAGGCACACGCCATGGCAACCAGGGGTCGCTCCATCTCTTACTGGGGAATGACGTCACAGACGGCAATTTACTGCATGTAGAATCTCCCTACACAAACACGCACTAGCAGCGTACTGGGTATGTTAGTGTCGAACGGTTGCTTGGCCTATCGATTTGGTTATTTCGTACTGACGTCCATATAACCGCCAGCAGGTGTTGCGGTTATTTTCAAGAAATTTGGCAGAATTTTCCGGTAGGATTTTATCTGTTATTGATCTTTTCCCCAAAAGATTTGCAAATACAGGAATTCAAACTGGCATAGTCTGTTTTGACGTTGGTGCCACGAACACATATGGCGTATATATGAGCTTACAGCATAGCATAGTTTACACAGCGTTACTCAGCAATATTTGAAACCATTCAATCTAAAATTTGAGAAAATTATGTATTCAATATTTCATATCAAACATTTTCATTAATTTCTAAGCAAAATCTCAAGATCATCGACAATTTAAGTCAATTTAGAAAAAAAAATACCACACGGGGTTAAATTTGTCTTATCGCGTGAAGAATATTTTTAATTGTAAAAAAAATAAAAACAATTATGTTTCTTGATGTACACTGACTTCAAATAATTATAGATGTAAACTTTTTGAGACAAAAAAACGCAGACAAAGGCTATAAAAGTTGCGTCACCAATTCCGAGTATTCCCTAATTTCCTGACGACCAAATTTCGTTAACTATAGCGTTTATAAACGGCTGGGGTAAAGCCGCTCAATGTACACCAATTTTTTTTTAAAAATACGTTTCTAGTTTTGTAACTTGTATTAAAGTAAACTTATCAGAGCCGATTTGGATGATGAAAAAATATATATTTAACCACAAAAAATTCACAGTCGTTAAAATAACAGCCAGTTTTCTGCAAAAAAGAAATAAATGTATCGGTCATATAATATAGTATAGCCCGATCAAGTCTGCCTTCGAGTCGTCATTGCGTGCTTGATGGGTGTTTCTTCTTTTAATTACTCGATGTTCAGTTGTACGTCAGCTAGTTATCATGTTTGTTTGTCTAACACAGAATCGAGGTAAAATCGATGTAATATTTCCTTGAACTGCACAGTCATGAACTTAGTACTTAGTAATTGTCTTTCGGATAATTAGTATTGATTTACCAAGGACGTGGGAAGACATCGTAAGTTTGGGCTAAGTATATGCAAATTTACTGAACGCTCTAAATACATTGTCTCATGTATTTGTTTGTAAGTCACAAGTACGTGTGCGAACAAAAATATGGCTTATATATACCTAGTCGTTTTACGTCATGACAACCCGTGTCTACGTCACTGGTTCTGCGGTGCTTGGAATATGAACCTCAACGTTCCAAATCGCAATTATTTTTCCCTACTTTCATAATTTTTATTATTCCCTACTTTCATAATTATATTATTCCCCAATATTTTCTTCATTCAGCATAAAATATTGGTAACCTAAGTATTTGTCACTCCTCGTCTAGCAACTCGTCGTGACTAGGCCCCTTTAATAGGTCGCTCGTAGTTTTCTTCGCTGGACGACTTGGGAATAATATCACGCAAGCCAAGTTGTGTGTGTTCGAACAGAAAATTTACTGATACGAAATCAATGTCTATGAATAAATGATTATGACCATGACAATGATAATATATTATAATATGGCTCCGACCTGAGTCAGAGAACAAGTTGCAAAAAGGGTTATTCACGTCCATTTTGATATTTTTTTTAGAATAGGATAGGTTGCCAACGGATACAAGAAAAACTGTTTATTGTAGTCAACCAGTGAGGTCTAGATAATCATCTGGTACGTTTGATTTACTGTATAATTACACTGTAAAGCTACAACAGCGTCAAGAATTCAGCGAAGTGACAAATTTAATCCGACTTATATCATGCAGTAACACACAAACGACAAAGGTGTAAAGCCTCCGGGTCATTCCGCTAAGATGAGAGTTCCTGACTAGATTACTTTGTGCTTTTCAAATCGGATCACAACCTTCAAGAGGTGTTAATTTATGCGGTCACAGTTGTCTGTTTCTTTAACTTTAATACGTGATCTATATTTTTCTCTTGCGGATTTCTGCTACTGTGACAGCGGATCTTCTCGCATGGAACGACGGCGAAACTAGTACTAAACGCCCGAACAAAATATCTTTATAAATAATTTGTTTCTCTGTAATTTTTTTTGGCGTATCTAAACTTCACATGTATTTAAGACCTAACAAACAAAAATTGTGTTGTTCCGATTACGCTCAATTTTAGAATAGATGGGGTAGGTAGATTTTTTATTTTATTTTTTATATATTTTTTTTTCATATGTGAGTGTCTAGTCCAGGTAGTTATATTTTCTGTTGATTTCCATTTGATCTCTGTCTTATTGGTTTCTTCTCATCAGAAGTACAGCCATTACAGATTGGAAGAACATTTTTATATTTTTTTAAGTTGATGTCAGTTTCCGCATCCACTATTTCTTACGAGACTTCACAATTTTCGCGATTTTATTTTTTTTTCTTTCTTGAATACGCTGAAAAAAGTTTAGGGTTGGCGTGAAAAACTAGGTGGGGTCGGGTAACCGGAAATTTTTTTTTCGGCTCGGAAATGATATTTATCTACATTATACAGGTTGACAAAAATGTGTTGACAAATAGAGTTGCCTTGGTGCATTTCAATTTAATCGACGTCTTCTTTGTCCCGTTGTTATAATATTATACCATTATCATTTCTAAAAAAAAAAGATGATTCTAATTTAGGAACTAGAAAATTTTATCATATATATTCGATCTTGAGCGGAAATAAATTGCTAGTAGAAATAAAGTGTTCCGTTGAGATGAACACTAAAAATGATGTAAAACGAGACATAACTTTTATGGAAAAGAGCACCTGGGAAAGAAGGTGTCGTAAAAACATCAACTGTGTTGATATGTATGCTTATTACTCATATCGATAAAGAACGCCCCTACCCTAACTACCCCTACCCCTTCCACACACTAACGAAGTATCAGTCAGTTACCTTGCTATCTAGGATTGTTCTGATATGTGTTGTCTAGTCTCCAAGTTCAAAGTATAAATATCACAACATATCATGTTAATAGGTCGTTACAATGACACACACTATTCTCGAACGATTCACATATCTAACATGTATGGTGGTACAGAGCATATGTATCATGTATGGGTATTAGATAGACTAGGTCAGTATTTGGATTTCAAACATTCTTGAGACGACCTGCACACGGGCCTGAACAGCACAACACAAGAAGGCCAAATGATTATTATAATTAATACTACCACCAAATTATTAGTAAAATGCTTCTGTGAACAACATACAACATTGCTTAGCTTAGAATGTAAGGTATTATATCCAAATATCACATTGTATGCATTACGAACATTATAACATACATGCAGTTCATTTTTACTAGTAAATAGACTTAATTTCAAACTGTGTTGGTCGACGATCCTCATCGGAATGACGAATTCCATAGTCACGGCTGATCTCTCGGTAACTTTTGTAATTCATTCAATCCAATAGACACGTTGATGAACAGCTTTGGTCATCATAGTATATGAAATATGTTAAATCTACCAAACGAATTGCTTGTGTACAATGTAAGCTTATGGGTCGACACAGTAATGTAGAACTATAGGACAGACAAAAAGTAGGGCACAACATACAAATATGGTTAGAAACTTTACTTTTTTATGGTCACTGACAGTCACGGAACCTACTCGTTTTTTAGCCAGACTTGGACATCATTATGTAGTATTGTATTCTACGAGACTTACAAAAAACGTAGAAAAATGAACCTTAAAAAGTTTAGTCTTTTTACGTTGCAAGTTAGGATTATACAAGTTAGGATTCTTGAAATAATTGTCTTCCGTGAGAAGCAAGAAACACACACATGGCCGTTTATAATTTATGATGTTAACAACGCCAATATTTTGATCTAAACAGTAACATACAACTCTCTCAAAATGTCATACGGACAGGTCTGATGTCAGACACATTATATTTTCCACAAATTTCGAAAGCAAAAAAAAATTGAGAAATTTAAATATTCGTTTTATGAGTTATGCATGTTTAAAAATCCCAGGGGTTTCTCAGGTGGTTTTTTTTTTTATATTACTGTCTTTTCCAAGACTTCCGTTTCTTATATATTTTTTTTCAATTTTTGACCGTACGCGAATTTCACACGCAGACGACATCTTGAATGAACACTATGACGTATTTTTAACGTACAATAGTCCACTGAGAAGACAACACCGAGTATTGCTTACATCTACCAAGTTAAACCTTGAAAAGCAATATTTAGTTGGGGACTGTGCCAGAGTATACACGTCCATTTACACGTCCAGTCACCGTGACGATTCAATGGTTTTTGAATGTCGCTGAAGTTAGCATTTTAAGTAAAAACACGCTTGTCAAGAACGGTTAATAAAAGAATGACAAACGTAAATAAACTCATAACAATAGTACTAACACTAGATTCCTTGAAGTTGAAGTAGTTGACATTAACCTTGAGGGCTTTATATGTGACAAGGTTGTCCTCAGCAAATAACACTTCCGTGTTATGTTGACCAGTATTGTTGACATGGACTCACTCAGTGTTCTTTCATTGACGCCATTCAACTCCGTACACATACTGTGCATTCTTGCAAACCGTTCACACTGAGAACATCTAGCGAGGAGAGAACATACAGACTGTGGTCGGTGATTTCCTTGTATGAGATTATCGGTAAGTTCGTTAAATCGCCTTTTTTGGCCCAAAATTGTTGTCAATAATACAATAGTCACAAAAGTAAACCCAGTGAAAAGGTGAAAAATAGTGAATTTCTAAGGAGAATTTCGTGAAATATCAACTGAAGAAATGTAGTATTTCGTATGTGAAAGTACATGCTTCCGAGTCCATTTGGCCCATATGAGCTATCGTTTCTTTTTAAATTTCGAATTGATGAAATCTTTCCAATCACTCCCTCCCCAAGCTGTTTACAATTGTTTCTCACGGCAACAACTTGTTGATTTCCATTAACTTTACCAAGAACTGTATATTATATGTACATTTCTTTGTGTTGTACTTGCTGAGTCGAGTACACCTATCGTTGACAACGGCATGGCGAACACTGAATGTAGCCGTCCATGTTGAAATAGAATTTTACGTTCATATATTTTCTACGTATACGGTATACGATGCTCGCCAATTTCGTTCACAATTTTAAACCAAATTCACTCCCCCCCTTCCCAAAAAAGTAGGAAAACAGCTAACCATACATCAAATATATTTACAGCATTTTAAGTGTATTGCAAAAAAAGACCTGGTCAGTGCATCAACATAATGGTTAAAATTGGGGTCACTGTATAAAGCAAACTCTAAACGTTTAATACGGTGGTAACGAGTGATTTGTGGACACTACACTTCGAGTACAATTGAGAATCGGATACATAAAAGCACGACTTCTGTTTGACAAATGCCATGAAGCTGTCCCTGCCATCATGCCGCGTTTTCAAGTTGAACGATGCGCTATGCGTCACATATTGGTGGATGTCGGCTACGTCACATAGTCCATCCAAATTATGTGCAACTGTACGGTGTCGTGTCTTCTATGTCAACCCGGTATGTACAGTAGCCAACTTGTACCCCCCTCCCCCCAAGAGAAAACGAAGGCAATGTGAATAAGAATACATACAGACGATTGTCCATTGTAGCTTTTTGTCTGTGGCAGGGTGGTCTCAGATCATAACGTTCTGAGAAAAAATCGATATTGTATTTCCACATAGGGATAAACAAGGTGTAGCTCTCCGAGTCATGCAAACATTTAATATTTTAAAAGCTATGGGGACGGGGTTGACTTCATAGTAGTTTTATTATGTCATAGATGGCTTGCACTATGAACTAACTACTCAAACAAAAAAAACATACAAACAACACAAGAGTTTGAAATCCGGTAGGCATTCTTGTCGTTGTTTACTCGCTGAAACATGCCGTTGAATGCGTAACCTAGTGTCTCCATGGTAACCAGTCATTAAAGATTACTATCTTGGTATAAATACACCAGACCTTCCTCGTTGAAGTAACGGACACTTCTCCGGCTTCATTTATTTATGGTTCTTTTAATTCATTCATTTTTAAATGTATATATGTATCCCTATATTTACTTATTTATTAATTTGCATTTCCTCTATAGATAGATAGATAGATAGATAGATAGATAGATAGATAGATAGATAGATAGATAGATAGATAGATAGATAGATAGATAGATAGATAGATAGATAGATAGATAGATAGATAGATAGATAGATAGATAGATAGATAGATAGATAGATGAATAGATCGATAGATAGATAGATAGATAGATAGATAGATAGACAGACAGACAGACAGACAGACAGACAGACAGACAGACAGACAGACAGACAGACAGACAGACAGACAGACAGACAGACAGACAGACAGACAGACAGTTAGGTAGGTAGGTAGGTAGGTAGGTAGGTAGATAGCTAGATAGATAGATAGATAGATAGATAGATAGATAGATAGATAGATAGATAGATAGATAGATAGATAGATAGATAGATAGATAGATAGATAGATAGATAGATAGATAGATAGATAGATAGATAGATAGATAGATAGATAGATAGATAGATAGATAGATGGGACAACCATTATATTTTGACAGGGGTATTTCTGTTTCTATTTTACAGTTTTTGAACCAAAAGTTAGGTTGACTCGATTTTCATGACATCAACAATGATTTCATATAATTGTGAAATGTCTTCACAGTATACCATTTCCTTCAACTTGCTGCATCAGTTATATATATGTTATAGACTTGTATTTTTTTCTGTAGCAATCTTCTTGTTGCGTGAGTAAACTATCATGTAACATTCTTCATCTACCTGCCTCTCATGATTTGAAAGTAGATAACATACATAGTAAGAACAACATCACTGCATTTTCTAAGCACGGGTTTGTCTTTTCCCACTACCCTAAATCTCCTTCAAGCCAAACTAACTGTATCGAGATCAGCAAACGATTCAGTCCGGAAACCCTAATGTGACTGTCTAGCCTAGAATATATTACATTTCATTGTCTACGAACCATGACAGGTTGTCCACACTAAGGCTGGAAACAGACAAGTCGATTGGGAAGTCGTGATATGTGAACCAATTAAAACCGTAGAAGAAATCTACATTGGGGATATTGACAACAACTACTCATGTCTATCTCAAGGAGTCACGACTATCGTTCCGTTTACTTTTACACGTCATGTCATGAAATATTTACCTGTTAAATACACAGAAATATAAAGGGGGAAATCATTCTTCAAAGGTCATCATTTCTAGACTATGACTTTTAAAGTGTATTCATTCAGAGACTCATGGTGACGAAATATTTCTGTTTGTTTCCACCCCGGAAACCGTATCAATATATATTTGTTATTCTGACACGCATTGCTACTGAAAGTGACAACTATCGATTTTTTTTCCGTTCGGGGAGGAATTTAGGAAAAAAATGCTCCTTGAAATGGTGGGGGAAAATAACAAATAGATAAACTTCTTCCGCCAGCCTGTTTCGAAAGGCGGGAAGTGGTCAATACAGCGAAGACAAAAATAGTAATTAAGAAAATTGGAAATCAATACTAACACAAAACAAGTTCGCACTTTTTAGAACTCGTTCGGCGCGGCGTCATTAACATCAGCACGATTATATTAATCCTGTTTTTGTCTTCAAATTATGCTGAAGGAGTTTTATAGATATTTTGGATGTTTTGAGACGAGGTTCTATGAACACAACACATAACAACCGCTGCTGGATGGGTAATGCATATATACCAGTATGAACTTTAAGTCATGCACAATACCAAACACAGATGAACTAAAGCCTTACTAGTAATTTTCTGGATGTAGTTTCTATATTGAAAGGTCAATTTGGGGATATTCGGCTATAATTTATCATGTGTGTTACCTCGACCCAACTAAACTGCTAATTGTCTGTTTAGTTGTTCAGATTAAAAACAAAACTTTTGCTATTCTCTACATATTATTATGTATTCGTTACATGTGATACTCTTTAATATATATATATCTGTCTGTCTGTCTGTCTGTCTGTCTGTCTGTCTGTCTGTCTGTCTGTCTGTCTGTCTGTCTGCCTGCCTGCCTGCCTGTCTGTCTGTCTGTCTGTCTGTCTGCCTGCCTGCCTGCCTGCCTGCCTGCCTGCCTGCCTGCCTGCCTGCCTGCCTGTCTGTCTGTCTGTCTGTCTGTCTGTCTGTCTGTCTGTCTGTCTGTCTGTCTGTATGTGTCTGCCTTTGTGTGTGTGTATGAATGGGTGGGTTTACACATGTATGTATGTATGTATGTATGTATGTATGTATGTATGTATGTATGTATGTATGTATGTATGTATGTATGCATGTGTGTATGTATGTATGTATGTATGTATGTATGTATGTATGTATGTATGTATGTATGTATGTATGTGTGTGTGTATGTATGTATGTGTGTGTGTATGTATGTATGTATAGATAGATATAGATAGATAGATAGATAGATAGATAGATAGATAGATAGATAGATAGATAGATAGATAGATAGATAGATAGATAGATAGATAGATAGATAGATAGATAGATAGATAGATAGATAGATAGATAGATAGATAGATATAATAACTGGGTCTAGTTACAACGTTTGGAGGTCCCAGTCACATTTACTATTTTTCTGTACTAGTAAGTACTTTTAACGGCGCCAAGTTAGAACAACTATAAAACAGAACTCGTCAAATGAAGTCGATGGGAGTACATTTGCTTGAACAGCCAATAACGTTTCATGACACTCGTAAAATTAAATTCCTACATTATCGAGTGTAAGGCTGTAACGTTACTTAGAAGTCTATACATGTATTATGTCAACATTGTGTTGTCCAGACCAGTGTTTCCTCAGCTTGCGTAAGTCAGTGCTTTATTTAGCCATTATTAGAATGATCATGAACCGTGGCGAGTTGTCGTGAAACGAGGTTACATCTCTTCCATCCCTCGTTATGCGTTCCTGTACGTATGTTCCCTTTCATGTATATGTTTTTATTGCTATGACTACCATAATCAGTACTATTATAGTCAAATATAAGCGAGCGGACTGACTCAAACACACAAATTGAATCATAACAAATATATTAGATAAATTAAATTTATGTGATACAAGAACAATAAATGATTTCCTGTGCAATTTTTTCATGGATGAACTTTTTGACTCGCTGAACGTTTCCGTCACCCCTTGTGTGGATTTCAGTGCCCAATAATTGTCAATATCATATTATTGTCATCACATTCCCGGAACACAGTGTAAAAAGTCTCTGTGAATATTGACCACCACTGGCACGTCAACAGGACCACTTGTTTATTCCAGTTGCCATAGCTACAGGTATATTACTAATGATGCTTATTTGGTATTAATTACTGAAATTAACATGATAATAATACTACATTTTGTATAATAGGGCATTGCTGAACTTTAAAAGGGTAAAAAAAAAACAAGTAAGGTACAGCTGTTTTTAAAGTTTGAGATTCACATACAAATACAAATGAATTTAGCTGTATTATCCAAGTACTCTACATATGTTGATATCTCTCTCTCTAGCTCTAAGCTTGTCTACTGTGTAGGTGATTTCATACAGCCGTTAATTAAAAATTAATAGAATTAAATATTCATGTCGACATCGTGTTAATTAAGTAAAAGATCTCGTTATTTTGATGTTGACAAATTAATTAATTAACACGTCGACGAACCGCCATCAAAATGATGAGAACTTTACGTGATGAGTTACACAGATCACAAAATATGCTACTTCGCTTTAATTACTTTCATGTTTCGACGGAAGAAATTGACACTTTATCATGAAATCAACAACATGAAATTAACAACTAGGTTTGTTATTAATATTCAACATAATCACGGTCATGGAAATGCATACGTGATCATTTATTTATCGAAGCACAAATTTATAAAAGTTGTCAATAAAAGACAAATATATTCCACATTTTTGACATTTAAAAAACAAACAAAGATGGCCGCCAATCTTTTGTTAATATAAGTTCGGGTTCTTAAACATTGTCAATTGAGAAAATACAGCCTAAATTTATCTAACTAAGCGCGAATAAAGAATCTGACAAAATGAGTGAAAACATGTTAACAGAACAATAATTTCTCAAAGAGTATGCTCAAAATATTGACGACCACATGTACATAAGTAAGCTTTATCAAAACACCTTGGATCAAAATGTTACAGTATTTGTTCTGACATCTTTTTTTGCGAGAAACAAACGCAGCGATTTACAGCTGCTACATATAATTACCGGGTACCATTTTTTTTTTTTGGGGGGGGGGTCATGAAATATTTAATTATTCCATGGAATCTTAACGAAAAAGTCGCGATATTAGTGGCGAAGTGCATGATATTAGTTGCGATATTAGTGGCGAAGTGCATGCCGTGTCACTAAAATCGTGACTTTGGCGGTCAAAATTCCATAAAAGTGTATAAATACTAAATATCAATATTATAATGAGAAATAATAAGTGTAAGTGATTGTCGACTATAGGTTGCTCGTGATCTACACAACTATATATGCACTATTTTATTTTTAAATCATGTCTTCATTTGCATATCAGTATATTGTATGCCACAGTGACAATGCGTCTTTCCACGACTTTCATGTCTATATTTAATTTGAACATATTCTAAAATGATATGTTATATTATTCACAAAGTGGCATGGGATAGAATCTTAAATATGGCGGCTATATCATTCAGTGACAACGTAATTAATTCAATTAATAATTCGAGAAAAAATACGTTGTACAGAAAAAAGTATACCATTTGAAATGGAGATTGGTTTTATTCTTAGCTATTTGAGAACCAATGGGCAATATTTTCCTCTTTTTTTTAAGGTGACTATATACAGAGGCCAGGCTAGGCCTACACCTTTTTGTTTTGAAATTAGACTTTCTTTGTGCAATTCTAAGTTGACGATGACACAATTAAGCTTACCATTTACTGTTTTGCAATTTATTTATGTGTTTTCTATTTCATAACTGAACAAATGATATATGTCAATATTTATATGTTTGTATACTTTAAGGCTTAATTGTCATTTACAAAATATTAAAATGAAAATATTTAAATAAACAGTGATACAACGCTGTATTATTAGTTCGAACACAATAAAAATAAACTTCCAATCGCGGCCTGCATTTATTTCATTCCCCGGCACGAATTTTCTAAATTTTCCCACTTATCATTTCCTTGATTTATTTATATAATGTTGTTGTGTCTATTTATTGACAAATATTATATAGATAGCACCTACTTAATTCTCGTGACCGCAGTGTAGTTTATTTTAGGGTAACTGCGAGGCTTCGTTTACGAGGCAATTAGAGTGGTCACGTGAATCCTTGTCTCCATAGAAATAATCTGAATGACAACAGACCACTGTGCACAGCTCAAGGGGTTATATATTATGCTGCGTAAAGAAAATAGTGCGTTCATAGTTTTCGAGACACGATATTTTGAGATAGAAATTCAAATTTTTCATACTTATTGGAAAATGAATAGTCATATGGGTAAGGTCGGCTAGTTATTTGATGATGTCATCGCGAAAACTTGATATTTATTGAAGTCGAATGTTATATTCACACTTAGCGGAATGATATGACATTGCATATGACGACATGTTGATTTCACATAGACGTAAGGTAGTGAAAATATATACGTGGGAAGTTGAATTGTTGAGGTATGGTCGGTAATTGGAGTGAAGAACGCAGTTTGTAGCGCTCATATCTGCTACCCCTTCTGATCCGAACTCTTATTTTGATTTCCCTTCGACAGGTGAAGTTAGCATAGCGGATTGTTGAGGTTGGATTGACGTACGACAGCGTTTTTGTACAGCGATCGTGCAAGAGAGGTATATATTGTCAGTGAATAGATTTGCACGCGACGACGAGTTGATCGAACACGGAGCTGTCAACTTTAATGGTTCTTTATCGCTGTTGAAAATCACAAATTACCGTCAAAAGTACATCATCATTGCTGTTGGGGTATATAACTTTCGATCTGTGGCTACACTTTCCAAGGTCAAGAGTGATTCTAGAAAGCCGATGCATCGTTCTGTGCTATGTACCAACAGTCCACTTCGAGGGTTCTACCATTTGTCCGCCATTTCTAAACAGCCAAGCACAATCAGTACCGAAGTAGTTGGGATCACTTGGTCGAGTGCGACATAATAGTCGACGATTTACTCAGAACCAAACACCGAAAGGCTATTTCCCCCACCTATTTACAATACACTACAGTGACTGTCTTTTCCTGAAACCATGGACAAGTACGAGAAACTAGGCAAGATTGGCGAGGGGTCGTACGGAGTGGTGTTCAAATGCAAGAATAAGGACACACACCAAGTTGTCGCAATAAAGCGTTTTGTGGAAAGTGAGGACGATCCTCTTATAAAGAAGATCGCACTTAGAGAAATTAGAATGTTAAAGGTGAGTTGGGGCAGGATTTTTTTTTGTTAACTATAGAAAATATCACATCAAATAGACAAACATTTGTGTACCGTTTTCGTTGCAATTGTCCTTTACAAAGCAGACATCATAGGATAGTCGAATATTCATTGTCGAGGTGTAGCAATTATTACGCCCCGCTAACTTGACTACACTGTACTGCATTGATGACATTGAAAATATCTATTGAAAAACACCACTTTCAGTCCTAAATGTAAATACACAAATATAATTAAAAAATTAGAGAAAGTGTTGCTACGGTGATACGTGATTTTTCGGTAGTCAAATTCGACAATTTGTGTGCATCTGATATCTGTGTCGTACAATATTTGAAACAATTATTAGACTAGAAAACTTGAACTTTTTTCATCTGGTCAACATGAAACATTTAATTTGGGATATAAACACACACACACACACACACACACACACACACACACACACACTCACACACACACACATACATACATACATACATACATACATACATACATACATACATACATACATACATACATACAACCCACTACTACTTCTACTACATGTAGTACTACACAAACATACTATCACAACTGAAGAGATTTTGAATGCATCAATATTTATATTGTATTTCACACAATGAAAGGATCATTTTCCTGGGATTTCATTAAATTGTTAAAACTTGAGTACACCAGCACTGGCAGGAGGAACATTCAGGCCAATAGTGAAGTAATATAATAGGACCTTTACATTTTGTCATCATTTTGGAGAGGGTGCCAGGTAAAATCCAACGAAATTCCAAAGAATTTTGTTTTGATGTTACCTGCTCACGTCACAAGATTTTGACATTCACCGTGGCCAATGGCCCATGAAGAAGGTTCAATACGAGTTAAGTTGCCACCCTCTTTTGTAGAGTGCTCTAGGGAAGTCAAACTTCCAGCTTGCAATTAATTACATTGATTGTCATGGATTCATCCAGTTTATCAGTTATAGTTGTTGCAATTTTGTCCAAACTTGTTCATTTGGCAATGTGACATGCATATTTGTGTCACCCAATAGGTACTAAGTGGCAAGGTCGAGTTGTACATGTATGTGTATCATATACAAAAGTTCTACATTCCAAACAGTTCCAGAAAGCGATGCCATACTATGAGTTGATGGTAACCAGTTCCAAAGGTTGCAATATTGGACAATAGGTGTAGTTTTATAGCAAGCCAGTCCTCTGTTTATGTCACAAGAACAAAGTATACAATGTATGTGTATCACTGTATGAGTATGTGTGTGTGAGTCATTGTCTTTTGGGTGTCACACACTAAAGATACACTTGGATGTATTTAGTATTCTCTGTGGTTTCATCATGAGCTCACATTTCATTTTATTGAGAGAATGATGATTCCAATGTGTTTCCATTTTATGGGCTGTTGTAGGGTTTCACATTTTTGCCCCCTTCTGCAGTAAATCACAACCTAGGCAGAGAGCAAAGTTTTTTTTTTTGCCTATGTATAAATTGCAAAACAATTGCTACAAGGCAATGCAGTTCGTATATCTGACGAGAATTTGTCAAACATGAGTGGTATCGATTACTTTCTGTTTTTACTTTGTCTCATAGTGATCTCACTGAACAGAAAATGTGTAATTTTGGGGTGTGTGGTAATGTCATTGGCTGTACGACTACGGGTGTTGTATCAGAAATATGTTGTGACTTTTGTTCGGGGGATTGATGGGCATGGTGGTGAGATTAAACCAGGGGATGGGATAGAGGGTAGGGGATAGGAAAATCAGCAATAGTTGAAATCTACATCATACATTGGATAGCTGCAGATCCACTGTTGCTGATTTTCATCTCATGACAACAATGTATATTTCTACGTAATACCATGATTTAGCAACATGTGGAGAATATTGGGGAGTATAATGAAGGGTACTATTGAAACTGATGTGACATCACTTGCCCCTTCATTTGATCATTAGCAGAAACACTCACATCAAAAATCAAACATGAACTTTCATGAACTACTTGTTTTCTCTGGGTCCAAAAATGAAAATTAAGTTAAACGTATGAAGATAGAATAAACTTGCTGGAGTTCAGTCATCTGTCAACATCATATCCTTGAGTGATAAAAAATCAGTGTCACATTGTCCTGTTTTGTGTTGTGCCAAATGTTCATATTAGGGCATGAAATATTGGTATATTATTACCCACAGATGATTGCTGAGAACATAAACTTAGTATTTTTGTATTCCTTGCAATGATGGATGGTACTGTGACAGTCATACATGTATGGTGAAGAATCAGGGGTAGAATTGCTGGAGGATATTTTCGATTTGCTTGTGCACCTACTGTCATTTACAGTTGAAACTACAAGTACATCATATTTTGTAATAATTTTGTCGAATATGTGAATCATACATTTGTATTCACTGGAAGAAAATGCTCATTATCATAGTCAATAAATGGTGCGAATTTAACTTTCGGGCTTAGTTGTCAAATTTATCCAAGTGAACGGTTTCAACTGCAATTTTCCGTTGATTTCCATTGGGCTAACAGATTATACTACCTTGTAAATTTGTTAGTCAAAATACAATGTTTAGTAGTCTATAATGCCCTTGAACTTGAAGTTGACTGCACTGCTAATTTTGAGCCCTGCATAATGGAGTAGGTTGTACTATAGCTTACAAAATTCGATCAACGAAGAAAAATGTTGGCATATTATGAGGTCAGAATAATAGGTTGATCAATTGGTACTTGCGAGTTGTGGTCAGTTTTGTACCCAGTACTGTAGTATTTACTTCAAATTTAGAGAAGTGTGTTTGGTGTTGTCTTTGGGTTGTTTTTCTTTCAATTTAAAAGATAAATGTTTACACATGTCGAAAAGCTAAGACAGATGTAAACTTGTCTGCTAATTAGGAAGCATTCATTTACTTTGTATGGTGGAATTACTCCTGTGGGTTGTTGAAAAAGTATTTTATGTTATCTTTGACGTAACTGTATGTATGTATGTATGCTTTGAAATGGAAATCTAAAAGTTCCCTCAGAGCTGCCTGGAGATTGCTGAAAAAATATAAACCTGTAGAACAATAGTAATTTACCGAGTACTGCGTTGTTGGATGTTAGCTTGCTTTACATGAAACGACACCAACCTTTTTTTTGTTCCAGGAAGTACGTCAGGGGTTCTGATGTCTTCTGTTCTGCAACACAAGTTAATCCATTCTTGATTTGTGCTTAAAATTTTTTTTATGAAAATCAGAATTTTTTTAAAATTTTGAACAAAAGGTTTTATACACGTGTTCATAGGATTACTGAGTTTGTAACATGTTGAGAGTGTGGGAAAATAGGAGTAGAAAAGCGCAGTGTGTATAGAAAGTAGTGCCAACAGCTAGTTTTCCATTCAATGCAAAGGGAGGGGGGGGGGGGGAAACTACTGAACCACAGAGAGTTCTCATCTGATAGGAAATGACACCAACTGCTGATGCAGACATTTTAGTCAAAGAAGTAAAGAAAGGTGCACTAATTGGGTCACAGTTTACCCCCAATGAGATGATGGCCAACTTGCACACAACAAGGAAGGCATAGGTAATAATCTTACTTCAAACCAGCAGGTGGGAGAAAAGTGTGAGTCCTAGTGATTGAAATTGTTGAATGGAGAGTTTCATAACATTACCTGCCTAGCCCTAAACCCTGCTAGGTATAAACATCTATCCTACTTCAGTGGTTTGCCATTGTATGAACACAAAAAGTCTTGAGAAAAAATTCGCAATGCAGTCTGCCTTTATTTTGTGTAGTGGTAGTAACAGTAAGCAGTTGCTGGAGGGTTGTGGGTTTATATAGGATGGCAAGTGAATGTTGGTGACCTGAGAAAGTATAAGTGGTAATTGTTGAAAGGGATGTTAGCAAATGCATTTGTGGACAGTTGAACAGTTTTGTTTTGCTTGAACCCCTAATGCAGCCTTGGCCAGTATCTTTTACATAGACATGACCTTATTTAATGATAACACATTTTGAAAGCTTCATGGCTCTGTGACAGAATGTGTTTATAATAACCTGGTCCAAGTATGCATCTATGCATCTTATGTAAAAAAAAAGCAAAAAAACTTCTCGTTTCCACGAGCTCTCTGAGATGGTCAAATTAAACTTTCATTCAAACTGATTATGGTCAAGCTCAAAGACTGTTGTTTTGTTTATGTTGCTATGTTTAGGGGCTTGATAACTTCATCCAGCCATGTCGTTGGCCTATTTAACTTGGAATTTGTCATCACATTGTCTTTGCCCATATTAGCTGCATCCTGGCAACCCTCTCATTAGATTTAAGAATGTGTTTAGTTCTATCAGCACTTAAGTTGGAGATCATTGCCAAGCCATGATGTGTTTCATGAGTCAATTATTTGCTAACCTTGAATAAAAAAAATCCCGAGAGAGTTTGCTGACAGATTCTTTTGGTTAATACAGGAAGCAACTAGAACATATTATGATGGTATAGACAGCTTTATGAAAAAAAAGGACAAATTTGATGATTGACAATCATTCTCGTTGAATGTATGATAATGGATGGCATTACACAAATTTTGTGAATGGTTTTTCAGTGGATTTTGAGCAAACACCAGTGGTTCCGACATAACCTGTGAGCATTTCTCAAAAACTGTTCACTGCAATTCAATGTTTTGTTTTAAATCGTGAGTGTTTTAAGTTTTGTCGTACAGCTTTTTTTTTGCACGACGCAGTTAATATTAATTACACAAAATTTAATTAAATTGTAACAGCTCCTTGACTAAAGGGCTTTGAATGCCATGATGTGTTTTCGCTAGCAACAACTCAACCACCAATCAACAGACTCCCATGAAACAGTAAAGTAGAAGGGCTTAATAACAAGATAACCTGACCTGGGGAATATTTGAGGTTAATCAGATTAGAACTTAATGTTGTAATTATCAATGTCGTCAAAACAAAACAAAAACAACAACAACAAAAAACCAGTCTAGTACAGGTCACTTCTGTTGTAATCATAAGTTGTTCCAGCACATTCTGCTGACAAATTTTTTGAAAAGTTCTCGCATCTCAAAAAATGACATATTTTTATAACTGAGACTTGTACTTGAAAGTGGCCAAATGGACGAGGATGTGGTATTTATTTTGGCGTTTTAGTTTGTATGAAAAAATAGTTTATACTTAAAAATCAATGTGAAATAACATAGACTAAGTCTGTGTTTTTCACTCAGTACATTGCAAAATGCTTAAATATGTGTTAAATGTTTGTAATACAATAACAAACATGATACATATTTATTAATCATTTGCAATTTATTGAGTTGCAAACAAGGACTTGGCATATGTAAATACTAAATCCTCATTCATATGGCCACTTGGAAGCTTAGATTTACATTGGATTTCCATGTTGAAAATCTGTAGTATTGGCATGGCATGGCATATTTTTCTCCCCAGTTTATTCCAAAAAAACAGGCCTTGAGTATGAATTGCATCATCTGATAAAAAGGTCAAACTTCTTCAGTTTGTCAGAGAGATTTATGATATCTGCAAAATTGTCCCTCAAGTAATTGCCCTTAATTGCCATTTCGTTTGGCATTATAAATTATGATTTTATGGCAATCTATCAAAACAAAGAGACTAATTAGTCTTTGTTACTTAGTCTAATTAGGACCAATTTTATTTTATGTCCGCAATATTTCATTATTTATGTTTGAGTGATTTGAGAGATATTTTGAAACCATTGGGGTTATTTTTTGGTTGCAAACTGTGTCTAGCTTGAAATTCTACTTTGTTCTGTGTGACTGGAGTTTAACGTGAAGTGCGGTGAAAATTGGTATGGATTTGATACATATTGCATTTTTTTGGCTGCAAACTGTGTCTATTGTGAAATACCATTTTGTTCTGTTCTACTTATGTGTGCTGAAATTGGTCCGGATTCTGGCCTAGCTGTTTTTTTTTTTGCTAACTCAAGATATTTTACTGAAAGTGACAGAGGGAAGCCTGGTTGGAATGAATTGTAAATTGTTACACATTACGTTTGAACTCAAATTTTGTTTGAAAACTGGTAAACCCATCATTTTAATCAGACAGGTTTTACAAAATATGTATTACTTGTTAACGTTGCCATCATAGACAATACACATCAATGCAGTTTATTTGAAAAACACTTCCATCATGGTTGTCATTTTGGTCTACATGGAGTGAGGATGTTGTCTACAGAAGTTCCAAAGTCGTTTAATGTGTAATGCCACTATCTTTACAATGCACATTCCCAAATGTCCATTGAGACATAAATTAGTGAAAATTCAATCACCTCAAAGTGATTGGTTTTAAGGACGTATTCTACAGATGGTCTTAAATTGTCGTGAATTGTGTCCTGCATATTTACACATCTGCGCCCAAAGCCCTGCCCCCTCTCCCAACCCCAGTCCCCAAGTAGGTTATATTAGTACTTCATCTAAATCTATCACCAAGGTTATGTTTGAAGACCGTAAATTATTGTAGAAATTGTTTAATACTACAAGTGTGACACACCTATTACCCACCCATTATACATATTACTTTTTGTTATAAATGAACTTGAAAATTAATGAGTCAGGCTGGGTGTGTATATGTATGTTTGTGTGGTGCTGTATTGTGATGTTATGATGGTTTATTGAGTAGTCTACTCTATAGAAAAGATATCAAGGCTTCAGACATTTTACGAGTTACATCAAATAGAGTGTACCTCGTCTGGTTTTGTCTTATATACAGAATAAAGACGCCCAGTGAAGGATACATTGTCAAACTTTCTTAGAGGTAGGAAATTTGGATTTGGTGAAAGTCAACGAGCATTTTCATCCAATGGCTTTGTAGTATCTTTTGCAAGTTTCAAAGTAGTCTTTCCCAAGTGTTCACAATATTTGTTAAAAATAGACTTTAGTTCATGTAATTCCCCGACTGTATGTCATGGTAATATCATTATCAGTGCATTGTGTGTGTAAAACCTCACCTGGGAACATTTTGTTCTTTTGTAGGCGTGATATCATGGTTACTATGGTAACAGCAAACTCATACTTTAGTCATTTTCGCCTGACAAGGTGTATTTTTAGACTTAGTTTAACGTTGACAAAATGTTGAGGTGTATTCACTGACGTCAGCAATATAATAAAGCAGCGGTATGATTTATCAAGTTTGATTTTCTACTTCAAAGGATCCATGGTCGTCATTGAAAGTAGAACAGTGTATAATTTGTGCGGTTTATAGCAACGACGTAAATTTACTGTCGTGTCGTTTCCTGATAGGTCTTTTGTATTGTCTTTAATATTTCATGCAAGGAAATGAAGATTGCAATATTTTGTGATTGTAGTATAAATTATTTAGTATTATTACTACAACTCGTCATAATCGCCAGCAGATTTGGTTTCCGGTTTGTTCTCATTGTACATTTCTAGAAAAGTCTTGGAGATTATAGGCCAGAGCTGCATTTTGTGCTGGCTTGCTAAAAGTCTTTTTTTTTTTGTTTGAACACAGATTTTTATAGCCCGGGCTCATAAAACAAAGTATTGAAATGTTCTGTAACCCACCAGGATGAATTTATTCAGCTGAGCTACATGAAATATGATATATCAGATTTTTGAATTAAATCATTGGAACGGTATAGATTGATGTGTCAGTTTTTATTTTTGACATTTGCAATGCATATTACACTCTCTCACAACCATTTTCCTTCTTTTTGAAAGCTCAGCATATTTTTAGAGTCAAAAAGAAAAGACTTCCCGTATGCTTTTCATTTTCATTGCGTGTCTTTCCTTTTGTGTGAAAGGCCTCCTGTATAACGTAGGTTGTGAAATTTGCAAGTTATTAACTCTCTTTTTTTATCAGTTTGACAAGGTTTGTTCGGTGAAAAATATCAACAGAATCCGTAGAATGAGAGCTTGATGATTCAATTCAAAGCACCGCTACTCTCGTTCCATAAAATGATTCAACTATGCCCATATGGTCTTTGTGTGTAACAGCAATATTTTGTATAGCTCATCTAAATTGGACCCAGTGGGAGTTGTGTACGAAAATCTCAACTAAATTATTACTGATAATCAGTGACCTGATGAAGCAGAGTTGTATGTATTGAGTCGCAGGAGGGGATTTGGGGAATCATTTTGTTGTCATGGTGTTGGTGTGTGTTCCCACAGACCTAATCAACACGATATTCTATTGATACAATAATATAGTGATATACTTTGTAAAATTGAAAAAAAAAATGTTGGGGTGGGCTGGAGGCATTTGTTGACAACGATGATTATTTCACCATGGAGATCTTAAATATGTGAATGAAAAACGTAGGTTATAGTTCATTAGGTTGTTCATTAATGTCGGTCGTTGTCGTCAGAAAATGGCAGTGAGCAGGTTTTGGATGGAATGGTAAAATACAGTTCATGTGTTATCAACAACTTGGTTATTATTTGAAATATGATGTTGAAAATTAATCTTCAAAAAAAACCCACCATTCTTTAACAAACAATTTGATCCAGATACAAATGTTGTATTCATGTATAAATTTTGGTCTTTTTTCACTTGAACTGAGTAGACTATAAATTTGACAAAAATAACTGTATGTGAAACTTTAATATCTAAATTTGTACTATGAATGTTTTTATGGCTGTCGTCACCGGGTTTAAGTATAGTGTTGTTATCACTGTGTGTGTTTTGATTTTGGCAGTGTACCAAGGCGTGATGCAACGTACCTGGTACAGTTTTTGATGCACGGCCAAAATCTCTGTCTTCAAGAATCCATTCCTGCTAACTAACTCCCCATGAATTTTATAATGGGCAAATGAGATCAAGGCTGAACATTGTTTGTCGTAGCCAGGCATATTTTATCAACCGTCATGGTAAAAGATAATAGTCTTATTTGATTTGCAACAAAAATGACATCCTAGCTAAGTGTAATCTAGTAAACAAAGCTATGTCGGACATCATAGTTTCGAGATTTCCCACATCTGTCGGTTAATATATGGTTCGTAAATGATGTCTTTGTTTTCGTTATTATCTAAATAGTGTAGTTGATTTGAAATTTTTTTTTTTTTTTTCACCGAAAAGTGAGTTGGTGGAAAAACTTGGTTCTCGGGTAGCTATTTCAAGTGTATGTAAAAAGGTATGGAGGTTTGCTGTTGACACAACTTTGCTCAGCTGCCAGGACAGTAATTAATCACAGTCATTGCCATTTTATCCCTCTTGACATAGCTTGGTCTGGGGCCACATTACAGTGACCGCCGCCGTTCTACATTCCCTGGTCGCTTGCATAGAAACAACTCCCCACCCCACAACCATTTGATAAACAAGAAACATCAATACCAGTTTGTAATGTGATAGTAGTGTTCAGGTACCGGTTTTGCCGAATAGCAACAAGTCTTTTGTCCTCTGTGCCTTTTAGTCTTTGAGTGTGAAACTGTTTCTCTGTGTTTCTCGTTCTACTCCTATGTAGGGATATAGCATGTCCTTGTACTGTACATGTACTCTGTGGAGTTGCGACGCATCATAATGCAATGAAGTGTTATTGATTTTGAGATTTCACAAATAGCTTTGCTCAAGTCACAATTGTGGTTGTATTGATTTTTTGCGAGTTTTTTTTTCACTTCGAAATGAGCTCATCTTTGTTCTACAACTAAAATATCCATGTTGATTTCAAGTGTTTATTACATTTCGTCGATGTGTAGTACTTGTAATATGATCGTAACATCAAGAAGTCGAAAATGTCCAGAATTTTCAAAGTATCAACTTCTACTACTGCGTTCTCTGTTCTCTGGCTGATTTCAAACAATAACAATCACAAGATAGTGTGTGGTAAAGTTGTAAACAATGGCTAATTTTCTGTACTTTTATTTCTTTACATCCGGCTCAGCACCTTTTTTTTTTGTTCAGAATTTTTTAATCCAAGTGCATTGTCATTTGTGTGTTGGCCATTTTGAAAGAAAGTTCATAGTCAACAAACTAGAAATTGAAAAGCAAAAGCCTCCCTTGCGGAGTTTTTGTAATGTTGTGACCTGGTTACTACAACAGTTTGATATACAATGAGAAACACTCGATGAATACAAACCTTAAAGATAGACTGCTAATTTCATCTTCTTGCCCAAATATAGACTAACTGCAAGACAGTAGTACTATTTTTATCTAGAAAACATGTCACGAAATTTGTAGTGCGTCAGATTTGATGTGTATCCATAACAAAGGCTTTTGTTTAGTGATTTTAGCAAAGGTAAATGAAATGTGTCTATTTGAGGAAACGATTATGAATACACACCCAAGCAATGCAAAGAAGATTGTGGTACTGACACCATTAAAGGGTTACTGCTGGTGCCATTGTATCTGTCCCCAAAAAACTATTTATCCACATACCAGATTCCAAACCATTGTTTTCTTTCAGGGTTTAGCGTGGGGAGAGCAAAGAGAAAAAATCTATTAAAAGATTTTTTCAATGTCTCCTACCAGAAGTCCAATTGAATGTATAGTAAATAACACCAAGTTTATCAGATTTTCTGTTATCTGTTACTTTGGAAAAGAAACAAAACAGAACAACCCCACAAAAGAAAACAAAACAAACAAATTAAAAATACCCCCACCCCCCACCCCCCACCCCCCAAATAGCAGTATGGACTGCAAATACCAGTCACAAATGGCTCTCTAGAGTAGTTCCACATTGTTTTTTATTTAATTGCACCACAAAGGTTCTATTTTTAGTTGACTTTGATAGCAGCATTTTATGCATCATAACTGACTTTTTTTCTATCTCTTTTCTCTTTTCACAGCAACTGAAACACTCAAATTTGGTTAATTTATTGGAGGTCTTTCGAAGAAAGCGTAAACTACATTTAGTGTTTGAATATTGTGACCGCACAGTTTTGAATGAACTAGAAAAATATCATCCAAGAGGGTAAGCTCTGGTCTGAACAGTATATTAATAAAAAAACCAAAAACAACGTATTTGTCTACTATTATTACAGTGTTTTTGCTAAGGTTGGGGAACCTCGGTAACAGAAAGAGAGAAAGGGGTAAAACTGACGATTCTTCCATAGAGTCTGTGATAATTTTGTTTTGGAACCCTGGTAAAATGACATGGGAACCCCAGTAGATTTTGCCTACTTACCACCCTTAGCAAAAACACTATTTACTTATATGAAGTTCATGTGTTTATTTATGTAGCACACCAGTGTCTCTAATAACTGACAACAAAATTTTGAATTTGTGGATGAAAATGCTACAAACTGGATTTTCTTGTGGGTCACCCCCACCCCCACCCCCACCCCCCTTAGTTAAAAGGATAGGAATCACTAAATTTTTGTGGAGTCACAAGAATGGTGTTCATTAGTAATGAATCAAATTTGCTTAAAAGCACAAAATATTGTAGAACAGCAACTACTGACTGATATGATAATATATTTCTGTACATGTAACCCAACTTTGTATGCCGTACTTCTAGTTTTTTAGGTATGTAGAAACTTTGCCTCGATGGTGATATGATGATTTTAGAAAATTTGATAACCCATTGTAACATCTTGTATCTACTTTGAATCAATTTTCCAATTGGGGTAAATTTACTTGACAGCCGTAGTGTTGTTCAGGTTGTTATGACAGTATGCTTGAAAAAGTTATATATGAAGGTGGTTTTCGATATCTGAAGATGATTTTCTTCAGATGTGGAGAGATACACTTTATGATTGAACATGATAAATGAACCAAAAAATGTTGTTACCTTTGCTCAGGAATCATATCTTGTAGTAGTTCCGAACTAAGGGCGCAAATAATTTACCTAGAATATTTTGGCTAAATCACTCAACCTTCTTGATATATTTACATGAGATAAATTATTTATGCTTTTGAGTTTTAGGACTACTAGAAAAAAAAAAGATCAGTAAAGTTTGAAAATAACCAATATTTGTCTTTTCTGTCTTGTTGTAGTGTACCAGAGTCAGACACAAAAAGAATCATTTGGCAAACTCTTCATGCTGTGAATTTCTGCCATCAACACAATGTAAGTATACTGGACTGACTTGAAATGTTGTTTTGTACAAATTTGACAGTGTAGACGTCATCATTGTTTCATGTCTGGTGAATACCACGTGCTCAGTCCAGATGAGAATTAACTTTTCTGCACATTTTAGTTTTTCCGTTCCATGAGAGAGGACAGTCTGTTCAACTCCGTATGTACAACATGTGTCAGTGCCCAGTAGATGAACTCTGCGTGCACTCTACAATCTTATCACCACTACTAGAAATGTGTAGTAAAGTTTCCAAGATGTCACGCAGTTGTCATCTTTAGGATGACTGTATGATACATGTTATAAGATGTCTGAGGGGGAAAAAACAACTTGAAAGAATGTAGTAGACTTGCAGTCTGACTCTCTCACAAAATGAAAGTAGAGAGACAAAATTCGTGTTTCTACTCCAGATGTGACAGTGTCCAAGCATCGGGTCATCTTTTGTTTTGGTGAAAGCAGGGAATATACGTGATTCTACTTGCAGAGTTTGGCACTGCAAATTTTCTGAGACATCAGTCAGATAGTTTATGGTTTGAAGTGAAAGCTTTGGTATTTGTTCTAGTACTATAGAAAGTCTAAAAAAAAACGTGTAGTTGCTTAGAAACGTAGGGGCAACTTGCTATCAACTTGATGGTATGGTAACTAAATACACATTACCTGGACACCCCATAGTTCAAGGAGGGACTTGGCTTGTTTTATTCTGTCAGATATTTTAAAGAAAATTGTGATGTACAATCATTTATTAATATGAATTCTATGCTTCCAATCTTAAATAAAGTTGAGTCATAACAAAAATTTGCAAAAAAAAAAGAAAAAAAGAAGAAATTTGTAAAAATTCTGACAATTTAAAAAATTTACCATATTTTTCTTCTTTCTGCAGTGTATTCACCGTGATGTCAAACCAGAAAACATACTTATCACCAAGTCAGGGCAAGTAAAACTGTGTGACTTTGGTTTTGCAAGGATACTCAGTAAGTGTTTCTTTTTTTTTATGATATCCTCATTTTGTCCTTTCCTGACCTTCATTGTTCTTGTTTCCTGATGTAAACACTGTTCGACACTTTATCCACAAATCGGTTTGTCAGAATCTACCTGGTGGTCCCACGCTTTGATGATTCCTAATAAGCGACAGTTAACAGCAATCTTAGCATTCAGCACAGGTAGACTTTTTCATGACATCTTAAATTGAGTTGGTTTACCAGAGAATTTATAAAACCAGTGCTGCCAAAATAACATTTTACAGCAATATTCTACCAAGTTTACACTTTTCATCCAATATTGCACAGTCCACAAAGCAGTGTACGATTTTTGGTTTATCTATCACCTTTTGATCTATGGCATGTATTTGCATCACTTTATGCGTAAAATAAGTCGTCCGTGTACGTGATGGAAAATTGTTGCCAAGGCTCCCACACAGCAAGTATATTTTACAAACAGATTTAACAGCATGTATGAATTGCTTAATGGGTTCTAATCTGCCTCTGATAGTTTGCTTTGCTCTCTGCCATGTATAACCAAGCACTCTTCACTAGAAATTGGATTAGCGTTTTCCTGTCATATTTTCTGTGAAATGCAATTCAGGTGAAGTATACATTTCAAGGAACATTGCCGGGAGCGAATCGTTCATACGATGATAATAAAAAAAAAAGATCTTCCAAAATTGTGGGGGTGACGTCTTTTGTTACATTTTTACTCAGAATAATTCAGGGCTATAAATAGAGTGTGTTGATGGGTAAAAAAATGAAACGGCCACCACTGAAATCATTACTTGTGTGTAAATAATGTAATTAAATTTGTGATAATTTGATTTTGTGCTAACATTCACTGTAATGTGGAAAAAAAAAGGACCAAATTTTGTCAGAAAATACAACAGAGCATAGGTGAAAAATCACCAAAAATTTGATCAAGCCATGTAACATCCTTTTAATCTAATGACATAGTTGCCATAGTAACCAGGTATTTGCTATGTGTGTGTGTGTCTGTGTCTGTGCGCTACTAGCAGGCACGAATTCACCCAGACAGTTTTAAAATGTACACAGTTCTCTCCTTAATCCATGGCTTGCATAGATTCCGGAACATAACTGTGGTCACAAATGGCTCTATATTGTAGCTAGAACTTCAAACAATTAAAATAAAGCTATCCATTAGTAAAAGATAGACAAAAGGTAGTCAACATGGAAACATCTCTGGAATCTTTGACTTGTGAGGTTTTAATCGAAAAATAAAATATACTAATTCTATTTTGAATGTCTGTTATTTAGAAAGGGAAGGTAGATCGTTTCAGTACACAGACATGTATGAACAATGTCTAGGGGCAGTTTTAAGATATTTCTTCCATTTTTGGGGGACAGGGGGGGTTCTGTAAGGTTATAGAAAACGTCTGATAATTATGAAAATTAAGAGCGAGAGAGAGAAAGAGAGAGGGAGGGATGGAGAGAGGGGGCGGGGAAAGAAATTTTAATGCACACTGCGAAGATGAGTAAATTGTATGATTTGTTAGTTTTAGTCCATTACACTAGAAATCACTGTTCTCAATCGTAATGTTGATTTGAAAGTGCCACACATGGTGTGTTTGCCTAGTAACAGGAATGTGTACGTCATTTTGCGCTCTTGACAGCGTTTATGTAACAAAGTAATACGTAATAAGAGTATACTCTAACATCCAACGGTCGTGACACGAAAGGTCATAATTGTATACGTGCGGACGTCCTCAGGGAATAGATGAGACTGTGGGGACGACGACCCCAGGGAATAGACAAGACCTGTAGGTCCTCAAAGGTTCATTTGTTTGAACTGACCAGGTGTAAAAGGCAAAAATGAAATGTTTCATTTTAGATAGAGTCTATACTTGGTTGTGTGGCTATTCCTATGAGATTTTCACACTTGATGACATTGAAGATGCACTGTTTGTTCCATAAATTAGAAATACAACCATATCAAAGTTATATCATGGAAGGTGAGGGCGAACAAAAGAAACAAGCAGACACTCAAAAAAACAAACATAGACGCAGTGCACTGGTATTTGTCAAAATATTGATTTTACTCAGTCAACACAAAGATCTGGCGAGTGCAATAGACACTGAAATCAACATTCATGAACGTACATTCATTTCAAAGCAGTTAAAAGTATTCAAAGTGTAACCTTTGAGTCATTGATTCAATTTATACGCAACTTATGGTTCGTTTCGTCGAGAGCCGACATTGTCATTAGTTGCTGTGGCCTTTTCTTCACCCCTTTGATGTTATCGCCATGGTTTTTAGAATTGCATTGGCAGCTTGGATATAGCCGTTTCTTTTCACCGTCCAATTTCTAAAGAATACAGTGTCTCACAAATCAAACAAGAAGAATAGAGAATGGGTTAGTGGATGGCGTTGCGAGCATTATGAACAGGAGTTAGGCATTTAGTTATCATAAATAAACCCTTCTAAAACCTATTAAAAGCACACTCAAGCCGTTAGCCTGTCTCATTCGTATAGAAATTTATGCATATGTAAAGTCAATTCCTTTGTGAGGTTTACCTTTGTTTTATTCTTGGCATTGGTTTGGCCACCACCTTCCCTGTTCATTCTCTTAAAGGAAATATACTGTTTTTATGCTCCTGCCAGGTTAGATTAAAAACAAAGTTTCAGTAACTATGAGAATCCGAAAAGAACAGCAACACAAACAAAGTAGGTACTAAGGTGTAAAGAATAGAATGAAACAAGTGAAAGAATGAGTGTTTTTTTTTTTTTTTTTTTAGAGGTGTCTGTTCTCTCATTTGTAAAATTTGCCTCTATGCAGTAGTTTGATGTGATATGATACTGTCTGAGTCAACAAAGGGTTGTTTGTGAATAGGTCTCCTGTTCCGTTTGGATGATTCTTCACAATGACCAGCAGCTCGAGCCATCTAACAGAAACATAGAGCTCATTAAAAATGGAAACCTAGTGAAAAATAACGGACTACTAACAACAATGGAGAGTTTCCTGCAATGGTGAGGAACGCAGTGAAGTGGTCTCGGCAAGTTAATCAGGGGGTAAAGGGTCAGGGAGGTTTTTGTAGCGTATATACGGGGGTCTTAGAAGCATCAGTTGTTATGTTTATTTTAGAAGGTTAGCATCAGTTGTGTAAAGTAAGGGTTGCATAGAAATTCAGTGACGGCCTCTGTAAGCTTAAGAGTGTAAAATCACTTTGCATCCCTCCTTTTCAGTTATGTCAACATTGTATTGTAATGTAACAGTTACACAATCCTATGTGAAAAACCAGAGTTTGTTAGTTAGACATAAACCTAGTAGTAACCTTGTAAAGATAATTGGTAGATGTGTTCTGAGAGGGACATTTTGCTCGGTTTGTTATCGCTAACATTGCCATGGCAACACATTACTGAAGAAGAAGGCAGGTCGACCAGAAAATGATGAATCGGTGTAAAAGTTTGCGTATGAACAGATTTCGTGTTTGCTTTGCACCATATTTTATATTGCTACAATTTTGCGATTGTTTTTTTTTTTTACGTTTCGATTATTGTACCAAAAAAAACAAACATATGTTACAGCTGTGTTTGTGTAGCATTTATAACGTTAGAATCTATACACACACGACTCATTTTCTCTTCAGTGTGTATTTTTGTTTTGTGATGTTACCATGGCAACCTTGCGAGTATCAGTAGATTAGAATGTTTCATTTGAATGAAAAAGGCAGAAAGAAAAATTGCCAGGAAATTTAATATTGCCACTATTCTCAACCATCGCTTGTAGTGCCATCTGTGCTCCAATAACAACAGCCACCCGGGCAAGTAATCTTCACTTAATCTTTTAATTCGTTAGCTAACAAAACCACTGCAAGTTATTATTGTTAGAGGCACATATGTGGGAGTATGATTTGTAGAAAAATAGCGTGACAACGCTGCAGTAATTCCTTGGTCCGGTCGACAGTGGCAACTAGTGATGTTGATAACCTCAGTGGCAACTAGTGATGTTGATAACCTCTGATCTCACCAGGGTCATTGTATGAGACAGGAATTTTTTAGTCTTTGTTTACAAACTGTAACAGATGTCATTCTTGACTAGGAGGTGATAAACTTACAACTAAAAAGACTATCATTTGAAAAATTAGATAAAAAAGAAGTTATGACCATTTTGTTTACTGTCTCTGCCACTTTTTCTCTCGCATTCAAAAATTAGTTGCGACATGTGCTGCCATATTTTGTTATAAAGATTGTGTTTTATCGTTTGGGCAATAAAATTTGGGGTAGCATTTTGCTGCATTGCTTGATCAATTAGATTTTTGATAACATTTGACAAATAAGATTTTGGGATAACATTTGACCAATAAGACTGTGGAGAACATTCTGCTTCATTATCCGACCAATAGGATTTGGGATAACATTCTGTTTCATCTTTTGACCAATCAGATTGTGGGTTCTGTTTTACCTTTTTATGGCTAGTAAGATTCTGGATAGCATTCTTTTTTCTATCAGTTTGACTTAAAAGGAATGTACGTAATCATTCTCGCCAATCAGAATCTAAGATAGGCTTCTGCTTTTTAAGATAGAGTTTTGCTTCATCAACCTGTAATTTCCAAATGTCATTACCAGCTTTAGTTTAGGAAAGCGGAAATGTCAACAAAAGACCTAGATTACGGACAGACTAGTGATGAGAAAAAAATTGTCATGATTCATCACTGCTGTCCTATCTGACAAAAAGAATCGTTAATTGTACATGAAAATACTACCATCAGTCACCCCCCCCCCCTCCCACTCCTTAGTTACAAGGAAATGTGTTTGTGACAAATAAAAGTTTTCATACTTTGCATAGCATTTGTAACAGAATACCTCACTGAGAAGTAGGTGAATTATGTGCAAAGAGGATTTGATATGGATCTTGATTTGTAACAGCTGCACTTGACAGCCAAACTAAATAAATTGTTATACAAGTGATGTTTAAGATAAGAAAATTCTTCGGTATGTGATTTCGGCTTGTAGAATTATCAGTTAAAGTAGTGTACATTTCAAAATTGAAATGTATATCTCTAGTGTCGGTATGATTCATGCATCTTTTTTTTTACTGAGATCAGCCAAGATTTGAACATAATGGAATTTTTTGATCTGTCTAAATTCAATCTTATGCTTAAGTGTTTTTTGAAGGAAAGATTTGCAGATGTTTATTTTTTTTATATTTGATTTTACGCATATAGTATTTAAAGTTTATAAATTTGTTGGTAATGAATATCTTTTCTTAATAACATGCAACATTTGTGTTTTTTTCAAACCCAAAATGGATAATCATGTCCCCCAAAAAATCTAGAATCACAATTTGAAAGAGCCACACTTAGATGTTATTTCCATTCAGCCAAAGGAAAATATGAGAAGCCGAAAGGGGCTTTTGTCACTACACGTTGTCTAGCGGCTCATAGTGACAAAATCCGTAGGTCACAAGTATTTTCCGGATGAATGAAGAACTTGGAGAATAATATAATTATATCAGCACCTATATATTAAAGAAAAATCGGGGAAAGAAATGGCAATTTTGAATGTTTTGACTCATATTTCGAACACAGCCGAACCAATGACATAGACATGGGTTGTTGTGACATAGACACACATTGTCGTGATGCAGAATGGCCAGGGTATAAATTCTGTATTTTTTTTTTCAACTTGGTTGTGCATGGTATTCCTTATTTGTATTGGGAAAAGACAAAATAAAGAGTGAAGTCACAAGTGGAATCTGATGTATTTTTTTTCCTTGTTTATTGCAGGTCCAGGTGATGATTATACAGATTATGTGGCAACAAGATGGTATCGTGCTCCAGAACTGCTAGTTGGCGACACGCAGTACGGTCCACCAGTCGATGTGTGGGCAATTGGCTGTGTTTTTGCAGAGTTGTTAACTGGGCTAGCTTTGTGGCCTGGCAAGTCAGATGTCGACCAGCTATACCTAATAAGGAAGACTTTAGGTGAGAACAGAGTCACGAGATATCATAATATTTTTCTCTCAGCTGTGATTGTAAGGAGATATCAAAGTATGGGTGTAGGTGTCACTGAAAGGAGATAAATGTTTGTGTCATACACGGAGGTGTGAACAATACGAGATATTTGCGTGTCGTGATGTGACTGATATTATCAATACTAGATGATCAGATCAGATGGAAATTTGTCACATATACTCATTGAGATACTATACAGGTCTGAGGTGTTGAGAGACGCTAGGTTTGCCACCCTTTTCATGTCGCAACAAGAAACCAAATTAGCAAGTAGTGAGTACGTTTGATGCTTAACTAGTTATTTTGAATGAAGCACCATCTGTGCTCTTTAGAGGTAAATACGATTGTTGGCAAGGCAACTGCTTGGTGATGAATGGGGTGCCTTAAAACTGTCATTTGGAGACGCTTGGCAACATCTAATCAGTTATAAAATGTTCACCAAGGCCTATAAATTGATTAGTAGGCACAAAAGTTTTCTTTTAATTTGTGTATTTAATATAGTTAATGGGATAACTGATAGGTCCTCATTCAGTCAAGACGATAAGTTACTGCTTGTGGAAGTTCAGACAAAATGATGTTCCTTATTGGGGCGATTTGAAACAAATGACAGTTCTGAAAATGGATGCGTTTTCAGCATTACTGCCCTTCTGTATTAATACAGTTAGTGAAATGACAGTGGGTGAAGAAGTATGGCCATGGAATAATCAGCGAGGAAATAAAGCAATTTGATGTAATCGATGTCACCTTGGAAGTGCACTGTACAAATTGTATAAGTAATGTATTGAAGCAGTCAGTCACTCAACCAGACATTTCTGTATTCCTAATCTCGTAGTCTCTATCTCTCATATTGACGCTTAATGTCTTTACATATATCTAGAATGCAAGGATGTTGTGTGAGACTTTGACAGGTGTAGATTTCGTAAAGAGATTTCACGGCACACGCACGCACACACACACAAACAAAAGTCTTGTTAATACATCCTGTATATTCTGTTTGTGTTGTTTATTTCTAGGTGACTTGATAGCACGCCATCAACAGATATTCAGTCAAAATCAGTTCTTTCAGGGTTTGACGATTCCAGAACCAGATATAATGGTGAGTTGTAAAATCAAGATATCGCAAACAAACGAACAAACAAAACAAACAAACATAAATAAACAAGTAAATTAATAAATAAACACAATCAATAATGTTCAAAAGATTATCACATAAAAAAAAAATCTATTTCACATAAGGTGTATTGGGATACAAGTTAAAAGGTTTTTTTTTTACTTTTTTATTCCAAGAAAAAAAATCAGATAAGTGTCCACAGGAGTTAAGGAGGCAATGTTCACATAAGAACTGATTTAGGTGTTATTGTAATGTACTCTATAGCTAAACAAAAATTACCATTCTCGGATTTCTTGATAAGCATTCTTTTCTCTGTTGCCTATAACCTTTGACATATACTTTCTACTTGTACTACTTCTGGTGTATAGACTTATTAATCTCAACGTTTCTGGATAAATAATAAAAAATTAACAAAATTCACTTTTAAGAGGAGATAGAAGGTAAACACTAAAAACAATAACACTACTTTAAATGATAAATAAATAATAATGGCATGGTTCGTCAAAAAAAAAAAAAAAAAAAATAAGAGAGAAGATGATTTGAAAAACTGATAAAAATTGTTGCTATTCATACAGAAAGCCAAATACAGTACCCGTTGTGCAGCCAAACGATTCGTCATTGTGGTAAATACCGAAACAACTCACGATGATCAAAAAAATTTGCATCATTTTTTTTTTTGGATAACTTGTTAATTCAGTGTTTGCTATAAGATATATGATTGGGTGACTACCTCACCACACAACACCTAAATATTAAATCAGACTTTCTAAATCTGTAAGTTTAATCACAGCTCTCTTGGTACGATCTGTAAAGACAAAGAGAAAAAAAATCATTCTTGCACGATTATTTCTTTCACAGGGTAAATACTACCAAATCAGAGTGACCATAGAGTTTCAGTTGGGCAGCAAGATATTTTTTTTTTTTTACAACTTACACATTTTTTGTTGCAGTTTACATAAAAACAAAATACATAAACTGATAACAAGCAAGCATATGAACTGATACATTTTATCTCAGCGTAAACAGAAATCAACATCACTGTCGGATGAAACAAGGAAGATTCAAACTTAAAACTATTTATTTGTGTTCACAGTGAGATAAAATATAACATTTCATGTGCAAAACACTATCAGTGACTGCAGTTTGTTTACAGTGTAATTTGAAACAAAAAACATAGTGTGAGACATAAAAAAGGTTGTGCCACCTAATTGAAAGTCTATAGTCACTCTGTTTTGGTTGTAAAACTGTTGTTAATTTCTTCCTCAAATTTGAACTGTACTATAAAGTTTGAAATGTAATTACAGTGTACATTACCAGGGGTGTAGATTTCAAGTTTAAGGGTGTTGGCTGGTTGTATTTTATTACGGAATTTGCCTCACAGGATTTCATGTTTTTGTAATGCCTGCTGTTAAATGTAATGGAACAATGTTTGTATACGGTCCTAAAACCTGGTCAGCACAACATTTTTTTAATGGAGCGTGATTGGTATACTGTTATGAATGCAATTATCATACATCACTCGTTAATGACAATTGCATGGCATCCAAATGTATATTAACAAACCGACCACGAATGATTAACTATGTCCCCGAGTGCATGCATCATATAAGCTCATAATATTTGTACCCCAAATAATCGGTGATGGGAAAACAACACGGAATGCTATCTAGATGGTAAATAGCTGGACATGAAACACCTGGAAAGTAAACATAGCGTAAAAAAAGAAAACCATTTGTCAAAAGTTTCAATGCATGTAGCATGCTATGGCCCATTAAATAAACAATGCACAGTTGAAAACATTATCAAGAGACTTAAATCATTTGTTGAATTAATCTAATTAGTCAACTAACAAAAATCTCATGTTTTGTCTTATTATTCCATTTGTGCTCACTACTATGTTTTGCTATCTCTAAATCTCTAGCCTAAGGTTAGTAGATCAATCCCATCTCACCGATTTCTATTGTCGGATTATCACTCTCTACTAACAAGGCAGTGTAAAAGAGTCTTTTGTTGCTGTCTTTTGCTTCATTTGTCATACACCTGTTCTGCAGTAATCTCCTCTGTAAAGAAGGGGGAGGAAGAGATCATTAGGTCTTTTTGGGGAATTTCCCTGAGGGGGAAAAAACAGAAGATAGTTCGCATTTTTCCTTGATGATGTTTAATTTAGAGATTATTTGCTGAAGAATGTTGTTTATGTTTTGATGTGTTGTAGGAACCCTTAGAAGTGAAATTTCAGGGCATATCTGTTCAAGCACTCAGTTTTATGAAGGTATGTTTACAATTGTATATTTATTTTTTTTCTCTATACCTTGTCTGTCTATTTCAAGGCAGTATAAATGTGGTGGTATTTGCTTTCATGGTGCGTACATTGTTAGATTGTATAAGTTGTACATCTTACGAGTGTAGAATAATGCTGTGGTAGTTTAAATGGAAGACAGAGAAAATATGATTACAAGGGAGATACACATACAACAATCTCCCCCTCCCCCCCCCCCACCACATACAAACACAGCATCAATACTATGCTATGGTAGTGTAAACATAGGATACAAGATTACAAGGAACATACAAACAACACCCCCACCCCCACCACCACCATGAACACAGTAACGAACAAGGGGCAATTGTCAAAATATCTGACAAATGAAAACAGAAGCAATCTGACTAGTCAGCCACACTTTGACCTTTCTCTAGTTACTCAAAATACTTATTTATGCGATACATTATTTACAGGGCTGCCTACAAATGGATCCTGATGCAAGGCTGAGTTGTGAAGAACTGATAGACCATCGATACTTTGAGTATTACAGAGAAGATGTGGAAGAAGTGAGAGAAAGAAGGAGACCCACCAGAAGAGACCGTTCTAGAGTAAGTATTTGATGCATGTTTATAGCATCTGTCAAAAAAACAAAACAGGTAGTGGTCATGGGTTGTCTACCATTCTAGACAGAGAGCATGCTTTATATTGATTCATACAGTTTAGTCAATGACTGTCATCTTGAAATTGAATCTTAACTAGATTTGTTCAATCTGTTGTCAAGTTGGCGATATAGCTTGAGTATTTGATATAGCAGTGTCCCAAGCAAAGACCAAGACACAGTTCATAAATGCTTTCAGTAGATCACTTTGTACAATGATTGTACCACATTGTTATTGTTAGGCACAGCCTTCTTACTGAAATTTGCCACTGGAAATTTACTATGTGTGGCTAGCACCTTATATAACTGCAAGGAAATAGATGTACAAAAGAGATGTCATATTTGTGTGTATTGTACTTCTAATAATATGCAGTATTTGGCACATTGTCTACACACAAGAAACTTTGAACTTATAAATATGGGCAAGTGCATTTGGAGCTGCGAGGAAAATGAATGAAAGTGTAACAATATGATGCAGAATGTCTGAGTACTGTCAAGATGTTGTAAGAAATGTGGACAGTAGATTTGTGTGGTATAAAATTTTTGCCTTGATTGTCTGAAAAAAATTATATGTGTTAAAATTTGTAGAAATGAAAATACAGTTTGTTAAGTGGTGTCTTTCTTTGTTTTATCTCAACAGCTGACCAATCATCATAGTACATTGCCACAACTGACGGGAAATCCACTTAATGTAACAAATGTATCGCCTGCACCTGACAACAAATATGGCAAAGAAGCAAAGAAGTATCACTTGTTTGATCACCATTTACCTAGCATTCACAGAGACTAATCAGAAATGAACTATAGTGGGGATTTGAATTTTGACTGAGGGTTTTTTTTTTTTTTTGGGGGGGGGGGGGGTAGGATGCGGGACAGGGGTAGGATTGGGAGTCAAAATAAGGTTTTAATACAAAAACTACCCCTTGCTATATTGTGTTCTATTGAAGACTAATGTAAAGTGCTCAAAAGAAGGGCTACTATTTGGAGCGACTTTTAAGATGCATGTTCAGTGAGTGGTATATATGAGAAAAAGTGTCAAAGAGCTGAGTTTTCATCACCGCCACTAGAAACATTCTATGTACAGATCTGTATTGATTGAAGTTAAAAATTCAGTCAGAAGCTTTGTCCCTGATTAAAGGGATTTTTAACTATGACAGTGAAAGTATTTGTATATTTTTTTTTTCCTCCAGCTTATGTAATCATCTGTTATGGCGTCTTTGTTAGCTGATGCCTTAAAAAGAGGGGTGGGAGAGAGTGGGCTTGAAATCAGAAATCAAAAAAGTCTGCGGAGAATTAGTGGAAATTTCTCATGAATGTTGGAAATTTGTTTCCCTGAAAAATGAGAGAGAGTGTTGAATCAGTAAAATAGAATATCTGTAATCTGTGTAGATATAGGATCTTCATGTAATGGAGATAATTATGAAATCATTGAGCTTTATTCAAATTATAAAAATCACTGACCTTAAAACCAAACCTCCCAAAAAAAAAATCTGACTTTCTTTAAAAATGTTATAGATGCATTGGAGGGGGTATACACCAAACAAACAATCATGCCTTTGAAGGCCTCAAGGCAAGTAAATATTTCACAATCAGAAACAAATTTTGTCATTTTTTTTCGTGCTCCATATTTCATTGTCAACATGTGGAGTATGCCTAATGTATTTTTTGCATGTTACTGTTTTTTTTTGCTGTTAATTTTATTCATGGCAAGAGCAAAAAAAAAATTAAATAAAAACATAATAAGCACTTTCTAAGCAGCTACGATATTCTTTTCAAAACTGGTGATGTTCCCATTTTATTCATGTAGTACTATTATGTTTGTAATTTTCTTGTTTTGTTAATTATTTCCTCCAACTGTCGGAGTAATGTACTTCATAACAACACCCCCCCCCCCCATGTCAAAAAGTGTAACATTGTAAATAGTTCGTTTGTTCTTAGTCTTCAGCCATGACGGTTTGCACCGTGTACATACACACCCAAACAGTAGGGGAAGAGGGAGAATTTTGTCAGTGTTGTGACTCTAGTAGTAATTTCTGCCTTTCCTTGGCACCAATACACAATTTATACGGGTCTTGTAAAAAGGAAAATGCAAAACACCCAAAAGTTTGTAGGTTTACCAAAACAAGTTTTGAACAACCAAAGACATCACAATACAATACAATACAATATAATACAGTACAGTACAATATATTACACAATACAAGACACACACTATCCTTTGCTTCAGCCAAAATCATTTTCAGTACATGGTCACCTCAAAAAGTGGTACTGTCGTTCGGAGTACACCTGGATAGCTTTACATATAACAAACAATTTGTCCTACCTGCAACCTGTCCTGTTCTGTTCTATGACCTCATCAAGAAAATAGTGGACACCCTTGCAATGTTGATATATTTGGTGTTGTGCAACACCATAATTTCAAATGAAATTTGCAATTTTTTCATCTCTCTCAAATTTTAGTTTTTGTACAGTGTTATGGCTCTGGAATATTGTGAGAAAAAAAACTTATTTGTACTATGTTCTTTGCTTTGAGTATGAATTCAGAGCACAATAGTTTCATTCTCAGCCGAGTTCAACATTTCAGAGGAAATTTGTCGAACAGTCAGAGACTTTGATGTTGTGGAAGTACTCGGAACGACAGTTTTCACTTTAAAAATATAGACACTTATAGCCCCCTCTATTGATGGATGGTGGTTATGAAAGCAAGTGCACTACACACATTATGGTTTCCTTTATCTCTCCACGTACATTTTTATTAAAAAAAGATTAAATTTAAAAAAAGAAATATGGAAAAAAAAAATCATAAACTTTTGCCAAGAATCTCACTCTAATCTTTTTTGTCTGAAATCAGTGTTTAAAGTTCTTGTAAAAAGAATTATTGGAAGAAAGATTATCTCGTGTATTTTTCTTTTTAAGGGCAGCTCTTTATGTTCAGCTGTTTATGTAACAAGGGATAGAGACAGTTTGGTTTAAATGTAAAGTTATTGTGGAAAAAAAAAAGAGAAAAGTGTCCTGATATATGTAAAATATTTTATGTTTTGTGTATTCTACATCCATGTGCAAAAAAAGTCTATATTATAGATGTCTAGTCATCATTTTCGCTGCTCTTTTAATTTTTTTTTTGTCTTCATTTTAATCAGTCATCAAACCTGTAATAAATATTGATATCAAGAAATTGTCTCTTGGAATGATTAGTTGAGAGAGAGAGAGAGAGAGAGAGAGAGGAGAGAGAGAGAGAGAGAGAGAGAGAGAGAGAGAGAGAGAGAGAGAGAGAGAGAGAGAGAGAGAGAGAGAGAGAGAGAGAGAGAGAGAGAGAGAGAGAGAGAGAGAGAGAGAGAGAGAGAGAGAGAGAGAGAGAGAGAGAGAGAGAGAGAGAGAGAGAGAGAGAGAGAGAGAGAGAGAGAGAGAGAGAGAGAGAGAGAGAGAGAGAGAGAGAGAGAGAGGGGTGGTCAGCTGGGAGACAGGGGGGGGGGGGCAGCCGAGAGTCTTAGTCTTTGTGTTGCTATCTCAAGGAGCTCTCAACACCTTGAGATGGTAATATCACCAAGACAAATCACTTGGCCCAGGCTGTATG